>NC_040247.1:18905392-19205876 GCF_001444195.1 Xiphophorus couchianus | reverse complement strand
GTTTTCTGACATGATAAGGTTATTGCTGTAAACCTTTAGGTGTCAAAAGTGATTGAAAAAAAGTACCAAAAATATAAACACTACAGTCTGGATCTAAAATTAGCCGGAGATATTCTGGGCTAGAGGAGAACTGTGTGTCGACTGGATGTTGAAATGTCACATATTTCACAGTGGGCTCCGTCAGGCTGAGTTACAACCTGAAAGCAACGTTCAATGTGATAGAGAGAATCATAAAAATGCCACAGGAAAGCAGCCATTCTGAAAACAAATGTTTAAGATTAAATGTTCAATCACTGATAAAATAACTGCAGGGCATTTTCCACATTCAGCAGGCAGTAATACTAGTAGAAACCTGATCGCTTCATATTTTCCCAGCAAATATCCTTCCTCGCAAACTGCAGGTTTTCCGTAGTAGGAGATTTTCCTTCCCACTGTCACCTCATGCTTGTCAGTGACTGAATGCAATCAGAATGACTTGTTTCAACCAGCATTAGAAACTGAACTTGGCTGAACTGCATCACAACAGGGACCAGACTGTAATGCGTGTAATCAGATTTGATTCTGTCAACAAGATTGAATTGATATCAATTTATTAATGAGAATTTGATATGTTTGTCTTTTAAAAAGCCTAGAAATAACATTTGTTTTGTCTTGATATAAACTGATTTATTTAGAAAAAATGTTATGTAATCAAAGATACCAAATCATGTCAAATGTAAAGAAAAATATGAATAATGAATATGATCAACCATAATAATTCAAACAAACAATACAAACTATTGCACCAAAAGTTTATTCCTAAGCAAGAAAATGTGCAATACACATACGGTGGAGTTCTTAAAAATATATAATTTGTCATTATCTGCAATTAAATGACTTAATATAATTCAGAGCAAACATGGAATTATATTGAATGGTGTAGTACAGTAAAATTGCTTTATGGTATTGAGAAAATTTATGTCAAATATAACATAGCAATAAGAAAAATAGTAGTTAAAAAAAAGAGAGGACCATGACCCTGCAAGGATAAGCACGTTCAGGCAACTGATGGATGGAAGATTAACAAAATAAAATTATAATATTAACACTAAATACTAATTATAATAATTCAAAACATTTTTTAGGATTATTCTTCAGTAGAATAACAAACATGGCATGTTGATTCTAACTTTTAGATGAGATTAGAGTCGAGTCATTGCTGCGTCTGAGGTTAATAGTCAGTGTGTAGCAGCAGCAGCAGCAGCAGCAGCAGCAGCAGCAGCAGCAGCAGCAGCAGCAGCAGCAGCAGCAGCAGCAGCAGCAGCAGCAGCAGCAGCAGCAGCAGCATCTCCCTATTGTTTAGCAGTTAACTTTGCTCCATCTCTGTGATGAAATGAGGGTCCATTGTCTGGCCAGCTTTGAAGAGACAACTTTAAAGAGGATGCCAGGGGAAAAAAAGAGATTATCACTGAATGAAGAGCAGAGACTGTTTCCCCTGAAGGCATGAAACACTTTCAATCCCAAATTCCAGCTTCATCCTGCTATTCTTCTCTCAGCCCTCGTCTTTCTCAAAAGTCAAATGTCCACACACACACACGCGCCAGCTGAATCACTTAATTAGCTCTTTCTTATTGTGATCGATTCATTAGAGGTGCATGGAGGTGTGAAAGGCGATCCACATGCGAGTAAAGACCGAACATGCATTTTTAGCTAAAAAGGAGCACCCCCCCCCCCCACACACACACACCCCCCCACACACACACACAAAGAAGGAAAAAAGAGGGAAGGAGGAGAGTGGGCAGAGTTTGGCATGACTCTGCTGCATTAAATACCTAAAGAAATGGGAACAAAGGGAGGCAAAGAGGAGATGCACTGATCCACGCAGGAACAAATACACAGCAGCTCTTAGAAAGAATGTTAAAGTTCCAGTAATGTTGACATTTATCACTATCTTCAATCAAATGGGCAGATTGAGAGTCATGCTATCATACTCATGACAAAAATACTATTAATTTATGATATTGAGAACATTTACAACAAAGGTGTACATTATTAATTGATTTCATTTCAATTATCCTACTATTTTATTTATTTATTTTCAATAAATAACATATTGATGATTAGTTATGGTATAACAACTAGTACTTATTTCTTTTTAATTTTGGTGTCAAAAACATAGAATAAACACAGAAGAAAAAATTTAAATAAAATCCTCATAGAGCAGAATAATATGCTCTTCATAGGGAAATGCAGGCATAATAATCAGATATCAGCTGGATAACCAGTAGGGCTGCCTGTGGTCAGCTGCATGTTGCTGCTCAATAGATGTGCTGCTTGTTGTTTTCCAACTATGCTACCTTAATAAGAGAGTATTCACAGAATAACTATGGTTGTGTTTTTCACCACTGGAAACACTTTCAAAAGGCTGAATCTGTCATTCTCCTAAAAGAGGAAAAAGATAGAAGTCTTTCAGTCTGCTGTGTTACTCTGTGGTTAACACAGCAGGAGAAAACAACAGGGATTTCTTCATGAGGTCTATACTCTCTGGGCTACGTGAATTTGATTTTTCTTCATTTTGGTTATGCTAATCCATAATATTTGGTTAGGTAGTGTGTGTTTTGGGGATTTTTTTTTCTTATTTAAATTCAGGTCTTTGCCATTCCTAAAACTAAATCTGTAGCCTTTTGACATTTTATGAACACAACCATTGCAAGTTGATCTGGGTGTTTGATTTTTTTTTTTTCCCTTGTGTTGGAGCCCTTTCATTATACCTAGTGGATAATATGTCTTTGATCTGCTAATGTGCATCTTTAGGATGTAAAAAATACATCTTTGTGATGACTCTCTGCAGAAATGGTCATAAAGGAGATTAAAAAGAAAAACTACAGGCACACAGACGGGTTTTTAAGACACCGGGTAGTGTCAAAAAAATATTGAGAGACAGAAAAATATAAAATTTTCTGTGTTATTTTTTTCCTATAGAACAAGAGTCTTTAATAAAGTATCTTCATGTTACCCAAATCATAAAAACAATTTAATTTTAAATCGAAAGATACCTGTTTAGTCCAGATATCATTAATACATTTGTCAACAAACCAAACAATATTTAAAAACTTTTCTATTTAGACAAGCTGAGAAGTGAGTGATTTATTTGACCACAACTAAAAACCAACTTCAACTCTTTTTCCACTAACAACTTAAGTATTTCCTCATAGTTTTATTACAACATGCAAAATAGAGCTAACAGTTCAACACTATGATGGCATCATTTAAAAACAAAACAGAAGACGAGTAAATCATGTATTTCTGGGAGACAATCCTCCTTAAAAGCCTCCACAATTACTCAGTGAGCAACTTACACATTTCCACTATGTGGGAAAATTTGTTTTCTTGCACTGCTTGGTAAACAATAACTGCTAAAAATGGCCAAAAAACAAGAAACTAAGCCGAATTTAAGGTGTAGTAAGAAAAAAAAAAAGATTAATGAGCACTTGTGGACATTTGTCTTTCAGGCTGGCATCTGGCAAAGCTCCACAGCGAGTTGAAACAGGCCCTGCTGTGGTGTTTGTCATCCTGACTCCTCATCCATCATCATTAGCGAATGCTGCGGACTCAACTGCGTTTAATGCACTGGTATCTGAATAATTACCACAGATAAATAGACTAAAGGCCCTCTTTAGGGACATCTTAGCTCGTTGGAGAGAGGTGATGAATAAAACTGTGAACTGAGTCAAAGTGTAAAAATAGACCGAATGGCAGCAGCAAAAGAAACTGGCCGTTATTCCAGCAGATAAAGTGAGATTTTCTTCTTTATCTCGGCAGTGTTTGTGCGTGCAGATTAGATTTCTTACAACACCTGAACGCCTGATGCAATCTGTGCCTTTTCTGCTCTGCAGCTATCAGAAAAATGTCTCGCTTGTATGGTTCAGAAATCATGTGGTTCTTACTTTATCCGTCAGCCACTGACTTCTCTTTTTTTTTTTTTTTGTCCACAGCTTCTTGCACAATTAAGAAGTTTCGGGAAGAGCTTGCATCGTCCAAAATAAAGAAATATAGATTAATCATTCTGTCGTTGTCTTCATTTATCTTCAGCATGCTGTCTGTGTGTAAATAACGCCGTCTCTGTGATTGAGTGTGTCAGCCAGCATGTGATTTGAAGGCCCATTTCCCGTCAGTCTGTCAGTGTTGTTTCTGTTTTGGACTCTGCTCTCTTCTGGACACATCACCGGGTTAATTCCCTGCATTGTTTAAAAGAGCTGTCAATCATGTGAAGTCATTCATAAAGAAAACAAACCCCGTGATGTATAAATACACTCCCCGACTCACGCAGTCACACTCACAAAGCTCGCTAAGCACATAAACAAACAAGCTGCAGGGTGAGAACCGGCACATATAATCGAAAGGAATCTGACTCTTCCTGTGGAGAGAGCTCCCTCCGTGATAACAAAACCCTCAGCAACAGCATAGTGACACACACACACACCAACACACACAGAGAGTTACTGGTGTTGTTCTTTGTATTAAAGGCTGATTGGACTCACACTGAACGCTGCCCGTCCCGGTCCAAGCGAAAGGGTCCAGCCTGGAGAAGTAAGAGGTGGCCTTGCCCAGCATGCAGGAGCCCTGCCTGGACACATCGAAGAGGGGCCGAGGAACCAGCCCGAGAGCCTCCATGCAGTCAAACATGTTGTGTCAGATCACAGAGAGCAGTGAAGCTGGGAGAAGAGCCCAGAAAAGGAGCTTCCTGTGGAGTAACCTAATGCCCTGTTTGGTCCAGGTGTTCCCTATCTGTCTGCCACTGCCCTCTGGTCGTCCCGTCCTGCTCCCCCTCACATGAACCAAACCTCGTCTTTCTGACGGCTCTTTCTCCTCCCTTTCTTTATCCCTCTCTTTATTCCAGTCTTTCTCTGTTCCTAGATCACTTGCTTGGCTGCCTGCTTTCGCCCTGCCTGCCGTAACTGATCTCACCTCCCCTCTTGCTGGCTCCGTGGGCCTCTCACACTCCAGCGCACTTACAGCCAACTATCTGCTGTGGTGGCGGGGATGAGAGGGGGAGGGAGGAGCGGTGGGGTTCAGGGAGGGAAAACAAGCCCAAGGAGGTGTGTCCCTGCTTTCTGATTGACCAGACACCAAACACCGCGTCCCTCCCTTTCTCGCTCCAAGTTTTCAAACTCACCTCTATTTTTCATGTGCAGAAAATGAAAATGAATATTTTTTGTCTCCCTGTACTCTATCCTTGTTTTTTGTTTTCCTGCTTCGGTTTTCACCGTGTTCTCTCCTGCAAACAGCAAAGCAGAGTTGCTTTCTGCAAAAGTGAAATCTAAAAATCCCAACTCGCACAGATCAGTTTGAATTTGGAGCGGAGACAAAAATACGCAGAGAGAGAGAAGTTCTTCAGCCAGCATGTCAACTTTCACTGGAACTTGGGTTTACTGAAAGTACAGTGAGCTCAATAAATGTGTAAATGCAAAAACCTCACTCACAAATATGCATTACCTGCAAAATGGGTTTAAAGTAGTCATTTGTTTGTTTGTTGTTCTTATTTATAAAATTTACTTAAACTTACTTGCTTAAATTTTATTGAAAGTGTGCATAAAATCAACAGCATGATAAATGGTTGGGCAGATGATCAGATAAGTTGAGGTTTCCACTGTGATGTAATGAAATTTATGCACTGTTTATTTCTCCTTTAATTATTCGACATCAATTAGGTGATTTATTTCTGGTTTGAGCTCCAGAGTTGTGTGTTGAGCCTGTGCAAACTTGCCAAATCATCTCTGTGAATGATGGTCAGTTTTCGGTGGAGGCAGTATAATGCAGCAGCATTAGTGGAAATTCTGCAACTCTCCTCTCTTAGAAATCAAACTCTATCCTCCAAGATAATTGCAGGATAGAGCGGGAGCCCCCACAGAGCAGGATTTATCAAAGACTATCTCCAGAACGTCAGAGTGAAGAGGATGAAATCCAGTGGCAGCTGGTGAAAACAAATCTTGATAGGGCTCATGTGCCAATAAATGTCTCTTCCCTTCCTACAATCCCACAATAATATAACATTCTCAATATAGCAAAATAGCACGAAGGGTTAGATTAGCTACAAGTAAAAAATCTGATTTCAAAATTGCAAAAATATATAGTATTTAATCATTGAATAATTGTCAACAGCTAACACAGACTCAAGATTGTGAAAATTTTGAGCCTAGAAGTTTAACATCAGAAAAGCCATCTTACCCAACAAATATCATTATGTCAACAAAACATTAACATAACAGCAGGAGCGACTCAAAGAAATCTTAGCAACATTTATCCAGAGCAGCATTAGCTTTATGCTAAGCATCAAATAAACCGCAGCAACATTCATAACTGATTTCCAGCAAAGAATAAATGACAGCAGCAGCTGATGATCACAAAAAGTAAACAACAGAAAGTAGCAGAGTAATACAGTAGCGCCATAGAGAGAGTCATCAGGAAAGTCCTCTGCTCTGTCATTCAAACTGCTGTTGTCACCATGACAACCCAAAACTGCAAATTCTTTGATGCTGATTGGACAAATGTTTATTATTTTTCCCTAGCAACTACACACAATTGGCTGTTTGCCTTAACATCTAGGACGCTATTAGCATGACCCCAGAAAGGAACTGACAGGAGTCAGGGGTAACTTACTGTTGGATGACAGTTAGCTGGGGGGAAATGCTATAAATCAGATTACATTTAGGCACACTCTATTAAGGAAAACCGGTTAATGCAATTTCTTAAAAATACTTATGGGTCATTTTGAGATGCACCGCCCTTTTCCACTGCTCCAGCGCCCCCTATTGACCAGCAGCTATCAATGAAATTACATGCAAGCAGTTCTGAACACTTGTTCTTGCTACAATGACCAGCACAAGTGAAAAACTTGTGATAACAATTTCTTGATTTGGTGACCAGCAGCATGAGAAGGTTACAGGCTGTTGTTATATAAACTGTTGAACTTCCAACATGTCTTGTTTCTTCAAAAGTCCAGTAAAAATACCAAAAAATTCAAACTAAAGTCAAAAGAAGCCCAAAGTATAAGTAGTAAATTTAAAGGAAACTATTTTCTGCGGACACATGTCAGCTGCTCATAAAGTTTCAACAGCGTTCGACCCCAGCAGATAATCAGGACAAGGTAATATTAAAGCAAAGTGGGTTTGATTTATACTATTGAAAAGTAAAGTTCTGGCTTTCATACTGGATTTGGAAATGTTGTTAGACTTTTGGAAGTCAGTTAAAGACAATAAAGTGACTGATATTTACCAATACTAACTGTGCTGACAGCTAATTTACAACACAAAAACAGTTTAAAATGCCAACTCTAATAATGTTTCTTTGTGTTAACGTAGGAGGGAAAGACCTGTGTAATGCCGATTGCTTTCTTGCTCTCATGGTGTGACATCACCTCCACTCCATATACAATTTACATACTTCAAAGTACATCAGAGCTTTTTCTTTTTAACTAAAATAACATCTTGAGATATTGTACACTTCTACATTTTCAGATAAAAAGTAAGTTTAAAAAGCTGCCGTATCATGCTGGTTTATTTGTAAAGCACATTTAACATTAATTGCATGTGACCAAAGTGATGTGGAATAAAACTAACTTAACATTGGAGAAGACAGGTAAGCAAACCACACACTCCTGATGCATAGCGATAAATAAAATCACAAAGCAGCTAAAAAATGTTGAGCTAAAGCTTAAGGGGTACTTACTTTACTCAAGGGTTAAATTCAGTAAAAATGAAACTTTATAGTTTTGTGAAGACAATTACACATCAAATGCATCCAGGAATTAGAAAGTGAATGTTGAATGTGGTAATTGTGAAACTTATTGAAGACAGAATCAAGTAAAATCAATATCCTCAGGCCTAAGTCTTAAAAATTGTCCTCAAAATCTCTAACTCTTTGACGGCAGCTTTAAAGAAAAGGAACATCATTTAAAGAAATAAACTAACTCAAGAATAAAAAGCTACATGTACCTCTCACTAGCAGAGGAAATCAAAAACTAATTCACATATTTATCTGGCTCCAGTTTGCACTGTTTCACTGTTTTACTTGTCGCAGTTCATTCAACTCAATTTATGTTTATTAAAATGATCTCTGTGTAGGTCATTTCCCCTCATTATCTCCAGGTATTAACTATCTGGTCTCTATCGAACTGAACTCTTTTGAGGTTTCTTCCAGTGGATGCAGCTTTCCTACCCTCAGTCACACTGAAGTGCAACAGTGCTGCAGGCGGGCCACGCCGGCCCCAAACTCTGCAAAGTCTGGACACTTTGTGTACGAGACAAACTCCCCCTCCCTCCACACCTCCTCCCTTTCCTTCCCTCGTTCAAGAGAGATGAACTCTGGAAGAAACCCCCACTGGGGCCCTAACACCCCCCTCCACCCCAACCACCAACACCACCTTCACACAGATACACACTCAACTTGTCCTGCCTGTGGCTTCGTACTCTCCACACTTCTTTTGTATATTTATGTGCAGAGTCTGTTTTCTTTGTTTTTCCTACACTTTTTGTTTGTATTTCTTGATCTGTCTTGAATATATTAATGGATGTTTCTCCCTATTTTTACAAGTGAATCTATTATTCTCCTTCCTTCCTTTGATGATTATTTTTTGCAGGCGTCCCTCCAGTATTTACCTGTTTTTCTGTTTGTACCCTCACACACCGCTGGAAGCGGAGCTGCACCACATCAGCCTGCTGAGCTCTCTCCACACCTTGAGACAATTAGCCTTCCTGCCTCACAGCACCCTGCCCCCTGTTGCTGTTTGAGAAAAGAAGCACATAAATACGCTGGGGGAATGCGAATAACAGGAATAGTTGGATCACTTTCCTTAAAAAAAAAAAAAAACTAAGAAAAATCAGGCTCACTCATCCTCCTCCATCCACACAAAGTGAATCTCTTTGAAACGTAAAGCACTTTCAAACAAGTTTTTATCCTTACTTTTCAAACATCCAACTCGTGAGAGGACGGAGTTGTTCTCCAATAAAAGTCCAGTCCTCATGTCAGACACAGACATACGAGACTGAATAATGGGTTTCTCTGTGTCTGCACAAGTCCAGCAGCGGCCGTTCGCAAGCGCAACGATATGGTCACAAATGTGAAGCAATGAAATGTGAGCGCAAGACTGCTGTTTGTGATATTCATGGTGTTGGAATGTGCAGCAAAAAGAGTGGCGGTGGGTACGCATGTGTGTGTGTGTGTTTGTGGGCGTGCGTGTGTGTGTGTGTGCGCGTGCGTGTGTGTGTGTGTGTGTGTATAGACATGCTGACAATTATGTGTGTGCTTAAAGAGAGTGCATGTGATGACAGACAGAAAGGAAAACACACAAGTCTCACTCTGAGCCTTTAGTTTCAAGTTACTATCACATTCACCTCACACACACTCAAAAACACTCAGATTCAAAATACAACCAAGAACAAGATGTCACTAGCACAAAAGTTACTGTAGTGTCAAAAATGTAGGACACTCTGTTAAACATTCAGTTCTTTATGAATAAACAGGTTGATGTCCACGCCTTTTATTGTCTTTCTCTTCAGAGGAAAGTGATTTATTTGCACTTAAACTGCAGCTATAACTTTGTTTTACTCATTTAACAAAGCATATCAACAGGAAATGTTAGGACACCCTGCCTCCTCACAGCTTGTCTTTTGCAATAAATGAAACTTTTCTCATAGCCATTTACTTATCTCTGATATCTGCCTAAGAAAAGTTTGTCCTGCTCCTGACTCTCAGCTGTGAGACGCTTGAGGTTTTTTCTTTTTATGAACAATCACTCAGTTAATTCCTGGTGGATTTACTGGTATACTTCATGTCCCTGTCATGCTCTAGAGCCCAGTTCTGCTTCAGCTTTTGTTTCTTACAAGTGATCTCATGTTTTGTCTGATGCACAGAACATTTCATGACCAATAAAACCTCAACCTCCATGCCTTGTACTGTAGTTTGCATTAGTTTTTGTTTTTTTTCTGGAATGGTATCTTTGATTTTGGTTGTATTTCTGTTTTAAGATAATTTGAAAACTTATCAGTCCAAAGAATGCTCTCCACAAAGATCTGTCCTTGGTTTATGAAGGCAAACTTCAGTCTTACCTTCATCGCTTTCTTATGAAAGCAAAAGGTTTCCTCCCCTTGCACACCTCTAATAAAATTTAAATTTGTTCAGTTGTATTTTTTAGTGTACAGACATCCACTTTCACATCAACGGTACAGTCCACTGGAGTTGCATTTTTGAGCATCTTGCTTTTAGGGTGAACTTGCTCAAGCGACCAGACTAGGGAAGGTTTAGAACAGCGGTGCCTGTAGACCACTCTTCATACATTGGAGGAACTGTTTTGAAATTCATTACAATCTTCTTTCTGAAGGCCTCAGAAAGCTCTTTAGATCTCTCCATCAAGTTCACACTCACTTCAGCCGTCAGGAGTGATTTAAACTAACTGAGATGTTTAGAAATGTGGATTAACAATGCTCTAATCATGTGCACCTGATGTTATACAGCTCTATAAAAAAATGAAGAGCCCACTATACTGAACCCCATTGAATATGAACTTGTTTTCTTTGCATTGACGTCTTGACGTCTGACAGCACTGCATCTTTTTCATTATTTTGACTATGTCTCATTTTCTGCAAAAGAAATGCTAAATGTTTCTTGGAATTTCAGAGACATGTTGTCAGTAGATCATAAAATAAAAGAACAATGTTCATTTTACTCAAACATATACCTAGAAAAAGTAAAATCACATAAACTGATCATTATAAGTGGTCTCTGAAATTTTTCCAGAGCTGTACACACGTGCGATTTAGGATTTCTAATAGATGAATGTAGATGTGTTCTAATTTATTCCTCTGATTCTGATTAATAAATAATCAGAAACTGATTATTTAATACACCAACAGAAAACTTCTAGCTTTTTTCCCCCCCCGATTTTCTTTTAAATAAGTATTTCAGTATGCATCACCTTTTCTAAGCCCCATGCATGATTCAGAACTGCTCTGGTGTCTCTGAGGACAAGCATTAAAAAAGATTAATGTTATCCTAACCTGGTGATTTTATTCTACTTTTGCAACAGTTCCAAGATGTTCTGGGCCGATGTCAAGGAGCCTTAAATGCATCTTTACCACATCCCCACTCAGCAAGAACTTACTGAATCAGTGAACACACGTCAGGGTGCTTTTCATGTGGATAACCACTAACTTCAGATCGCGAGATGTTTTAACGTTCATCTCATTAGGTAACAAAGTCTGGACTTGCACTCATGCTAATAAGCGTCTGGTTTGAATTTACTCATAAATCCAGCTTTTACTGGGACCATGTACCCTTTGGTTCACATTGCATTAGCGAAAAAAGGACTTAATTCAAGCTTATTAGCTGCAGAGTTACTCATAATGAAAACCAAAGAATTTCCACCAACCTGGGCATCCAGCCACAACAACCTTTTATCACCTTTGGGATGTCTGCAAATAATAGGGCCTCTTGTTTCAATTTCCTTTTAACATAACATGAAGAATATTGAGCAAAACCACTAAACATCTAAATGAGCTATAGTTCCTCTGGTTCACATCTCCCTGCTGGTTGTAATCACTGAAATCAGTGTTGTGAATGGCTGCAGATGTGACATAATGGACGAGTGTGTGTCCTTAGATATCTCCTTGTATGTGAAAGTCAAGTGTCTCAATCTATATTAGATGAGTAAGTATTTATGAATAAGTATTTCTGAAAACATTCAGATGAAGGAATATAATAGAAACCTGGTGATCCCAAGATCGCACTCTGTTCTCTACCAGTGAGATTTAGAAAATTTATTTGACCTTTTCCTCAAAAAAAGGACTTTGTTTGTGATTAAAATGCTTAATCGTTGCTCTAACCAAATTTACCTGTGGCAACTTCCTCACTATCAGAGATAAACACTCATCTGCCTCATTTTAATGTCACGTTTGCATTTTGGGTGTGGCTGAGAGGAGCTGGGTTGGTGTGCCATCCCATATTCCAACACATTCTCACCTAGGGAAGCAAAAAGTCACAAATTACTACTTAAGAGTTCCTGGACGCTTGAGTCACCTTAAAGAATTAGAATATTAACAGCTTTGGTTACATTTATTTTAAAGAAATGTAAAAGAATTTAACATAGTTTATTTTGTTTAAAAAAAAAGAAAGAAAAAACATGTTATTGTTTAAAGTAAAGGTACTCTAGTAAAAGGTTTTCTTGTTCTTAAACTTTCAGTGTGAGATTATGCTATTTGAACAACGGATGAATTTAATTGTAGGCATTTTACTCATATTTACCAGACAATCCAATAAATATCAAAGTTCTCATAATTCTTCATAAATTTGGTTTTTGGTGACTTGTGATATCCATATTGCTGTCAGCTGTGGGAGAACTTTGTTTAACCTCTCTCTTTGTTAAAATAATAATAATAATAAATAATTCCTTGTTTCTCACATGAAAACATTGTACTAAATTGGTTCATTCCTCTATTATTATTATTCCTATGTATCAGATTCTCATATCATTATTTGTGACAATTTTAATCCAACATTAACCATGAATAACTATGAAAAATCAAAATAAATGTGCTTTAAGAGTATAAATATTTATAGATCAGCTAGATTTATGCATGTATAATGAGGGTTAAGACTTGAAAGCAACTGAAAAGTTTATTTTACTATTGGCAATAATATATAATGTCATTTACGAAGTTGGACTGATGAATGTTTTTGTCTAAAAATAATTAAGAAAACATGTTTTCTGTTTCTTTCCCTGTTCAAACATTTGCTGACTTGTAGGTCCCAAAGGAGGATTTTATTCTGGATAATAAGACTCATGTTGCATTTTGTGCAAGTTGTGAAAAAAAGTATTTTTCCACACACAGATTTCATGTTTTCTCCTTTTTTGTTACATTTACATGTTTCAGATCATCCAACAAATCCAAATATCAGATAAAGATAACCTGAGTGCAAAATGCATTGTTTGCAGAAAATCTAGAAAACATATAGATTTCATCCAAGAGGTTACAGAGTACATACCATTTAATTAATGCTTAGTTTGTTTCATTCTGATACATCAGCATACCAGGAGCCTCTCTTTTCTACATGTGACATTTATTTAAATGTTGTCCCATTATCCTCCTATCTCTGCCTGAGTATCAGTAAAAGCACCAGAGGCAACATCTGAAAGATGTAATCAGACACTGAGAGCATGTAGCCTGCAGGACAACCAGCCCTCCTCCAGAGGGATTCCAGAAAAAGAGTTCAGATCAGCAGATTAGAGAAGCTCAATCAACATATCGTACACACACTGCTGGACTCGCACCGCTATCTCTACAGCTGATATGTGACTGACAGCAGGGGAGCCTCTCTAAATATATCTCAGTTTACAGAGCCAACTTTATTATATTATTACTATGTATTGTTTCTTTTTGTCATAACTTACATTTTACTTTGTTTGTATGTTTTAAGTTCTCCTTAAATGGCAGCTATGTTTATTTTATTTTATTTTTTAAATATAAGCCTCATTATACTTTGTTTCGCCAGGGGGTTGAGGATCTAAATTTAGATGTTCCACTGTGAAATGGAAAAAGTTTACAGATGCCAGTAATCCTCCAGGATCTAACTCTCTAAGAAAATGAAACATGAGGACTGTTAGTAAGAAAAGGAATAAGAAAGGAAACCATGGAGCCACAGAGATCATGTGGGATCCAGTCAGTCAGTGTGGCTTCCTACCAATCAGCTGTTAGAGTGCAGAGTTCAGAAATAGATCATCACTGAGACGTGTCTACAGTTAGTGACACCGACAAATATATTTTAATTGAGTTAGGCAGAAAAAATGTGCGGTCATCCATCTAATCTGACAGAGTGGACAAGGAGAACATTTGTAACGCTCTTGGTCTCTCTGGAGGAGCTGCAGAGATCCACAGCTCAGGTTTTAGAGTTTATTGGCAGGACATCTATCTGTCATGCAATGCAAAAAGTTGACCTGTAAGGGGGAGTGGCAAGGAGAAACCCAGTGTTGCAGTTTGCCTAAAGCCGTGTAGGGGATGTAAGAAATGAACTGAAGATGTTCTGGTCAGATAAGACCAAAGTGAAATGTTTTAGCTTCGCTTATGCAAAGAGCATCACCCCAAACACATCCCCACCCTGAAATATGGCGGTGGCAGCAGCATGCTGTTGGAATGATTTTGACAGTCAGACAGATGGATGGATGGATGGATGGATGGATGGATGGATGGATGGATGGATGGATGGATGGGCAATAGAGATGTTCAAAGCTGGTACAGACATACCCTGAAAGACTGTAAAGCAAACAAGGTTTTCTAAAGGCTGCTGAATAAAATGCATGCCACACTTTCCAGATTTTATTTTTTCTCTATATATGTATATATAGAAAAAAATAAAAATAAACTGTGTATAATTAAACAGAATTAGGAGTTCATAGAGTGACAGAACATGGAAAAGTTCATAGGATATGGAATTTAAAATAAGCTGTAAAATACTGGTAAACTGGTGCTGCCCTGGTCAAAATGGAGGTTTGAGATGAATGATTAAAAAACACAAATCCCTCCCAGGACACTGAGTATCTCAGTCAAAAACAATGAAAGGAAGAAATAAAAAACCCAAAAGGTCTCAGTGAGTCTGAACCTGAACCCAGAAAACTCTCTCGAGCTCCGGCCCTGCAGCGATCAACCTGAGTCCTAAAAATTTCATATGACAACAAATAATTGTCGATTTGAACCTTTTTTTATCTATTGTAGAGCTACCAGGATACAATTGTTAAGAAATAACTCTCTTTTTAAACTATGTCCAAAAAAATTATCTTTTCTTTCTGTCACCTGTAGGGCAGAGTTTAATTTTAATATTCATGTCCATGAATAACACACATGTTGTCTTGTTGTCCTAAAGACAACACAGACTTTTCATTAAGATGCTAAATCAATCTTAATGCTTTTCACCCATCAAACTGTCCGTATTTTCATTATTTCATGTCCTTAGTTTAAGAAAATAAATGGTCAATGTGAAGTGCAACAGCGCCCCCTGTGGTAGAAAAGGAATTCCATGTGCAGAACAAAATGAGAAACTCTGTCATCTGCCTAAACTTTCCTGCTTGAGGAGAGTCCTGGTTCAAATATAAAGAGCTGGAGCACGTCCATGAAAAGCAGAAAATTACAAACAGGGACCACATTATGTTGACTGTTTTTCCAGCCTGCCTTCTTACTGCCATCTGTCTGGTTTACCGCATGGAAAAATCTCCTCTCCTCTCCTCTCCTCTCCTCTCCTCTCCTCTCCTCTCCTTGATTAAATGCGTTACTAGAGCCACACATTTGCCCTGAGGACCCTGAGTTTCCTCTGTTCTGAACCCCAAATAGCCGGTCAGGGGACACTCATTCGACACACAGGCTCGTCATGTGCGTGGAAAAAGAAATTGATTTTCTTGCATCCCAACTTTGCCTTCCTCCATTTGAACATCTTACAGTGAACTCCAAAATACTGCGTACAGATACTCTAGTGTTATATATTAAAATGCAATATGATATACTTGCAAAAAGTATTCTCATCTCTTTGAATTTTTCCACATTTTGTCGCATTAAAACTGCAGATTTCACTTTTAGGACTAAAAGGGGCAAAGTTAAGTGGAAGGGAAGGGATTTGTGTTATATTCAAAAAGTTATTGCTTCACAGAATGAAGGTCCTTGATTTTAACTCTGGCCAAGTGCTTGTCTTTGTGGAGTTCACAATTTGATTTACAATTGTTTTTGTTTCTGTTGTTTTACAAATAAACATGACAAGTGTGGCATTGAAGGAAAAAAAAAACAAAACACTTTTTGCTTTAATTATAGTTACAAGTCTTTTGGGGGTATTTTCCTACCAGCTTTGCACATGCTGAGAAATTTTTTTCCATTCTTTGTTGCAGAATATCTCAAGGTTAATCATATTAGATGGCCTGGACTTTGGTTGGACCATTCTAACAAATAAATAAACTTTGATTTAAGCATATTGTGTTTCTGTCTGTGTGTCCAAAGTTGTTGTCCTGCAGGAACATGATCATCTCCCCGAGAGCAACGACTTTTTTGAGGCTCTAACATTTTTCACCCTCCTTACCCTCAGCATGTTGCTGCCATCATCATATCTATCCATGGTTTGCTGTGTCTCCTACATGCCTAGTGCAGAAATAAAACTGCGAAAACATTGGTATGGAAGACCAGATGAGTTATTTTTCTACTTACACAACGCAGCCATCTCTTTGGGAAGGTCCGCTCCAAAACGTCCAAACAGGTGACTGCTGGCCAGCAGGTCAAAGGGTGAGTGACCCCTCATGGAGTTAAAGGTGAAGGGGTACATGGCACGAGAGAATCCCGTCATGTGACGCATTTGGTGCTCTCTGTTTGTTGCCATTGTGAAAAAGTGTGGCTGCTTATTCATCTTGTTGTTTTTTTTTTCCTTTGTCTTCCTCTTTAGCTTCTTTGTCAGGGACGTATGGTGAGTTTGAATCGGGGTAGTGCCATTCAGCTCCACTCAGCTGCTGGCTGCTCTTCTGTCCGGCCGCGGTGACGCTGAGGAGGGAGGCGGGCAGGAAAGTCCTTATCAGGTCCGAACGCTGCAGAGAAAGAAGCAAATAGAGGCCAGAAGGTAAATTTCTGTAGGACTCAAGTTAAAATGTAAAATGTTTATCAAATGCAATAGATAATATGTAACTGGTTTAAATAAATAGCTATTTTAGTGATGTAAAAAATTATAATTATAATAATCATGAGTATTTTTCCTGGCCACACCTTGAATTCAAAACATATTGTGTCATTATTTTCACCCGGAAATGGATCAACAATTGTTTTTGTGGAATTATGTGTGTTAAAATTCCCCATTCATTTAACAGTAGTTTCGATTTATATTAGATTTAGTTGAAGAATAGCTGAGCTTTATTAGGAACTGCAGTAGTGTGTGTTAAGTCAAATAAAACATGAAGCTCTAAAAATGATTAGTTCAGGCATCTGAACAAAGAAACAGCCAAGAGAAACTGGTGCGCACTTAGCATCATAATTTGTGTGACAGTCAGTTCAGGTTAAAATCATACTATTGTAAACCATAAAACACTGACGATATGTAGAATAAATCTCAGTAATTCACATGTGAAAGAGATTATGAAGGATATTTGGGAACAGGGCTGGAGGCATCGCTGAAATATTAAAAGAGAAAAACGAAAACAAAGAAGATTAAGAACAAAACAAAGAAGACGAGTAAGATCAAGCGGGAACGGTGGTGGGGTGGGGGGGGGGCAATATGGCGCTGCCTTTTTTTAATCTTTCGACTAGTAAAGTAATTTCAGGCAAACCATATGATTTCAATCAGCAGAAGTGTATCATAAAGGGTCCCTCTGTTTCATTTGCCAGCCTGACTCCAGCCAGCCAACCCACAAACAGTCAGCCGCAACTTGGGCAATTTTAACCCTTTGCTAGAACAAACACACATTAGCTTAGCATTCTCGCACCATACACAGGCCCAACCTCATCTGCTCTGCTGACAACTTTCTGATGAGAACATCTGCTCCTAAATCTTCCTTTGTTTGTTTCCCAGGAGTCACTTTGTGGCTTATAACTCTGTCAGAAATGCTTAATGTGCAGCACTTCCTTCATCTTTCTCTGTAACTCCTGCCCCCGTCAGTGAATTTATGAGTGGGTGGGGTTAAGCTCTCTGTGGTGAATCTGTGGTAAATACAGCTTGGCCAAAGAATGTCTTGTTGTTTTGGGTCTGCATGGGAATCAAACACCCAGGGTGGATAAGAGGCAGTGTCAGAGAATAACGGCTTTACACATGTCTTACTTTCAATAACTCCAAGTTGTATTTCAAATAAACAAAATAAATTTAGCTGAACTAAACAAACAAACAAACAAACAAACTATTCATTCAAAATTAGGTCACATTCTCATGTCTGGGTGCAGGCTAAAACATAAATCTTTTGACTCTAGTGACAGATTAGACTCAAACAAACAGTAAACTCGACTAACCCTGGCAGCTCTGATTGAGGCTTGATTTCAGACAGATGTAAAAACTATTAGATAGCTGTTAAAAAAAACCCATGACTATAATTAACAAATGGCATATCACTTAATGCCATTTGTCTCACAGTTTAAACTAATCCCTAAGGAAAGCTTAAAAATGTAGTAAAAGAGGGACATATTCCTCAGGAGCCACCAGTGCAGGGCTTTGCTCAAAACTGGCAGCAAGTAGGCGAGATTTACACAGCAGCAGAAACACTGTTGACCCGAAGTTGTGTAGGAAGTAAAATGGCTGACTGGAGAATTCTGGTTCAAAGTAATTTTCTGTGAGGAGTCCTACTTCTATTCAAAACTATTTGAATGCATGAGGTGTACTACCGTAAGTCCTGCCCCATGCCAGCATCCTAATGAAACCTACAGTGTCTTGAATAAGTATTCACACCCCATGAACTTCAAATGTAAAGATAATCACAACTGCACTGCGATGAATTCACCCAGAATTTACAGTAAAATAGCAGCAGTGGAGTTGTCAGGTGGTTACTGTCATTTCTACTTAAAGTGTTTATTTCACCTAAACCTTTACTGTAATTACTTTCATTACAATTCTACTTTAATGTAATTATAGGTGCACCGTATATTTTGATAAATCTAAGTTCTGAAATTATTTTTCCAAATGAATCTCTGAAAAGTGTTCTGAAAAGTGTGGTGTGCATTTATATATTCACACTCTGTAAAGTTAGTGCTACCATGTTTTCTTCTAGTTCTATACCTTGTGTTATTAGCTTGGCTCATTTTTCTATCAGACCTCACCTGCTTACCTGTCACTGACGAAGAAATGTATCCCCGTATCATGCCACCGCCACCACCATGTTCCACCCTGGTACTGGTGTAGGTCAGATAAATGAGGAGTGTTGGTTTTCTGCCCACTAAAACATTTTGCCTCATGGCCAATGAATGAATATTCAATTATTTATAAATGCAAAATATATATTTTTTGATAACTAGTTGTTTAAAAAAGATTTTGTTAGCGAATGTTTATTCAATGTTAAATGGTTGGGTTAAAGTTTCAGTATGTAACTTTTATAATTAAAAAAAAAAAATTAACTGTTACTATGTACAATAGAAAATTTGTGAAGAAAATTCAAACTCCTACCTCATTATCTCATGTTATATTATCACCAGGTAGTGATAGTTTTAGGAAATATGTAAGAAAAACCATATTGTTTATAAAAGCTACATGTTTTAAAAGAGCAGCTAAGGATAATGTCCTATGGATTCAATCCCATGAAATAGTACAAGAAGTGCATCTTTATGTCTGTGCTTGTAGTAAATAATCTTCATTGCAGTCTATTGCTGAGAATTTTTGTTTTTGGCCCCACAATAAAAGACTGCCAGCTCCTGGTGTGTGATTAAATGGTCAGAAGCTAAAATATAACAACTTATTTCCATCGTGTTGTGTTTTTTCACTGAACCGTATTACGACGAGAAGTGTTTCTAATCGCCGAGAACATTTCACTTCTCTCCTCTGCTTTCATCTAAGTGACTATTATTAGAGTAAAATCCGTCCACGTCATGTCTTCCCACACACACACCAAAGCGCCTACAGTATATAGCGCAATTTCTCACCACAATCCACAAAGTCAGCTCCCAGAGTGTTGTTTTTAAAGTCATATTTCCCATATTGACATATTTTCTGTAGCGGCTTGGCTCCGCTGCGGTTTTTCTTCACTGCGAGGGCCCGTCGGGGAGAGTCCCCACAACTGTTTTCACAAAGAGCTGCAGTGTTTGACGATTAAAGAACGCCAAGCACAGGCTGGACGAAGCATGCAGTTATTTCAAACGTAATTACATATGCTTGCTGGGAACTGCTGCATTTTGCAATCAATGCAAAGCCTCTTTTTAAAGGCAGGACGCAGACAGATGCAAGAACCGACATGTAGGCAATAGCGGGGCGCGCGCGTACGCGCGCGCAGATGTTCTGCGACTTTGATCGTGCTCGTGGGCAAGTAATCAGCGGGGGACACACGACGTTCACACACTCTGAAGGACCATTGAGAGTGGCAATTGACCTTGAAGAATGAAGCCGTAAATACAGGACAGAGGATCCGACTGCAGATGCAGCGACTTCAAGAATACTCTTTAACCAATCAAAATTCAAAGAGCAAAAATATGTGGTATGAAAACCAGATGTATAAAAAAATGACATGTGGGGGGAAGAAAATAGTGGTGAGGCTTGTCAGGAAAGTAATGAAGCAGGAGGCCGTTTTAAACATCTGGCAAGCTGATGAAAGACGTGGAGTTAATGAAATGGGAAACTAATAGGAGAAAGAGTTAATTGTGTTTAATGGCGGAGGGAGAAAGTGGATGGTGAGCAAAGCCATTGAAAACATACATAGAAACAATTTTATTTTTGCTAATAAACTGAGAATTAATGAGCACTAACACTAAGCAGAGGTTTCTGCCTTTTGCTGGGGTGTTACTCGCCCCCACCCCTCGTTACCTCCAGGGGGAATACACCTTGGGCCGGGCAACAAAAGCAGCGCTGTGTCGCTGGGCCTCCAAGCCTCAATGCTGCTTTTATGAGACCTTGCTGGGTCGGGTCAAACTGGGTCACCTGGTCCTGGTACAGCTAACACACACACACACACTTACACGCCCATAAGTGATGTTCTGTTTCCCCAGACTAATAAAATAAGATCCAATGTAAAAAAGAATGGCTGCTTCTACTCCTCTCTGCCCTGCCAAGTCACTTTATGCAGTGCCCACACTTACAGGCTCTTTTTCTTCCAGCTTTATTCTTTTTTGACCCTAAATATAGAGTAAATTAGATATTTACATAACATATATATGTATGAGAATGCCTATTTTTTCTTTTTTTTTCTGGCTTTCAATCAGACTAAACTTTTCTTCTTTTAGGTCAGTAACGATTAGCAAAATTATGTCACTATTTTTACTATCTGAGGTAAAAAAAAGGGAAAAAATGCCAGAACAATAAAAGTAGGAAAACTCTTTGAATTCATAAATTAGCGTAAATTTCTGTAGTATTTGGTAGAATTGCCTTCTAAACTTTATGACTTGTGAAAGGATACCCAAAACATTGAACCCAAGCTTCTCACAGCCGTTTTCCTGGAGTCAGGATTTCAGGTCGCCATTTTTGTAAACGCTTTTTCAACTTTGCCTGTAAATCTTTTTCTGATGGACACTATAAAACATTTACTACATTATCCTTGAATTACTTTCTCTACTGTAAACATTAGCTTTCTCAATTATTTGGAAGTGTTACTTTTGTGCCTGAATTTGTTATTTTGTAAATATTTTGTTTTTTCCATTTTGATTTTTAAAGAAATTAATACATTTGAAAAAAAATGAAATAGAAATAATTTTGGTAATCGAAGCTAAAACAGTAAAAGTTTTATTTAACTGTGACAGTAAGAGGAAAAAGTGGTTTATCTTTTTAAACAATGTTTTCAAGTTTAGATGAGTTGAAGTATTTTCTTGCTGCGGATTCCTGACTCATGAATATCAACAAATATTTGACTTATATCACTGACATGTTCTCTTGTGTTTCCCATTGTGAGGAGTGACTAAGAAATGGATCGTTGTACCACATCATACTCCACTCGAAGGTTATTGATTAACAATTGAAAGTTTTAACATTTTTATTCGTATGTGAGAAATAATAAAAATCATAATTTATAGGAACTTAGGTTACAGGAATTGTTTTTGTTCTCCTCTGAATAAAAGTAATCAAATAAAAACTTTACTTTTACAGTTTGAGATTTTGCAACAACAAGGAATATAATTTATTTTTTCAAAACTTTAATCAGTGGCTGCCAATACATGTGAAGAGCCCTGACTAATAATGTTTAATTTTTATAAAACATACATTAAACAAAACTCAAAGACACATACTAACATTAATTCTTAATGTTTTAGTTTATGTAATTTAGTCAAACCTGCCAAAATCAAAATCACTGGATGTAGTTAGTTCTTCCAGATATAATAGTGAGGAGCTTAAACTTGGTCAGATTGCAGACATTAAAACAGAAGTAGAGTGTCGTCCAACGACTTGTCCACACTAAGATAGGTCATCTTTTCAGCACTCTACCTCAACAAACTCAGCTCTGGACCATTTCTTTCCTTTCTGCCCACCTTTGTCAGGATTAACACATCGAACAAAATCCTGCAGCATTCTGCAAAACATCTCGACTCATAACCAAGGAGTCAGAGTCTCTTAATCTATTAAATGAATCTTGACCGACATTTTCATAAACTTTCTCAGGGTATTTTGTGTTTTTCCTCTTTTTTTTTTTCTATCGTTGAATCTCTATTGATTATTTATCACATTTAAATTATGTACAAGCTAGGACTCACACTTATTGATCACAGAGAGCAGGAAGTAAAATGCAGTCTAAGTTCATACACTTCACACGAAGCTTTGTTGACATATTTGGGATCTAAGTTGGTCTGTAATTTTTAAATCTCCCAAAAATAAACAGCATTTGTGAAATTTGAGGAGGAACTTCTGAACTGATAAAAAAGAGAATTGGCCTCAATGTGTCTTTGTTGCTAATCATTTGTGTAATTAATAGGGAAATCTAACAGAACAAAACTGCAGCTCATTATTTTTCAGCTTTATTCAACCAAACTACAAATACAGAGAACATGAAAATGTCTCGTTTCATGTAAAACTACATCAAGCAAGAGCAAATTTAGAGTGTCTTGAAAGAAAAGAAAAGTTTATTACATATTTTAAAGATTATATAATTTTTCACAAACTAGAGTGTCTCAGTCAAGTTGAAAGCAGAACGCCATGTTTTCCAGTTCCAGTTTTCAGTTTGTAACAAACAGCGATGCCGGTCATAAATAAAACGTTTACAGACTCCGATGACAGAGACGCTAAGAGATAATAAGGACTTAAGGACTTCCATTTTGGTTTGCATATAAAGTTCGTGCAAACAAAAGTTTGATTTAATGTTTCCAGATAATCTTTATAGACTTTAACAAGTGAGTTCAATAATTTATCTCAGAGTCAAATTTTCTCATTGCGGGAGTCACTTTTCTGTTTTTTCTAATTCTGGGTATTTATATGATTTTCGCAGTGAAGAGCTATTCTATCAGCTCTTTTTTTCCTCTTTCCTCTTGTGTTCAGGGGAAGAAATATTGTGGAGAGTGTGAAGAAGCTTTTGCTGGGAAAAGGAGGATAGGAGATTAAGGTTTCAGAAAAACTGAGTTGAACAATCTTGAACTTGTTACAAAATATTAACTTAAGAATGAAATCACTCTGGAGATACACTTAATTACATATAAATCAATAAAATAATCTTTTGCTCAGGTTATGTCCTGATTAGTCAGACAGTAGATTTGTTAATCACTACAGTTTTTAGTTTGTGGTTCAGCTAGTAATTTTGCTCTCTAGTCTTGTTTTATTCTGTTCTCCTTTCATATTTATTCTTACTTTTTGAGCTTTATTCAGTAGTTCCTGTTTGTGTTCTAGTTTCTTTGTTTCATGTATTTGTTCACTTTCATTCCCCTGTCAGATCTCTTCAGTTTTACCTTAACCTTACCTTTCCCCACACATTTGCAGCCTGTTGTCTACGGCCGTTTGATTCTGGTCCAGTAATCACTGCCCCAGCTTCAGAGCCTGTCAGGTTCGTGAGTGCTTTGTCAGATCCATTTCTCCTCTCTGCTGTGACCCGACTGCTCTACTGGTCCCAGGGGTTGAGTAGTTCAGATCTGACCTCTCAAACAGAAGTGTGTCTGCATGAACCACATACTGTCAGACTCCACTGATCTCTGATGCTATTTTGGCACAAATTTTTTTTTCTTGCTATATATTCACCCAATTGCACAGATAATTAATACATGTTTTAAATAGAATATTTTAGTAATTATAACAAATAACACATACTAAAACTAATTTTAATAATAAATATGTGTAATTGTCTTCTGTTTGTATCTATTTTATAATGATTGTTATGTTTTACTGACTTTTATTTGTGTCTGATTTCATTAATCCCCCCCCCCCCAAATAAATCTGATATGGTCAAGTGGTTACTTGGTAGTTTTGTAATCTTTTTACCAAATACTTTTTTACTCTTGGCTAATTTCGCTTTGCTTGACTACCTTTTATTGTTTATGATCTAACATTTTTAAGTAGTGCTACTTGAATACAATTTTTGGCTAACCAATCTTACCAGAAACATCCCTTCAATCTTTGATTAGAATATTCAAAATGTTTTCGAATGAATGAGTTATTCGTTTTTTTTTCTCTCTCTAAATCATTGTATTATCTTGGGGAATAAAATTTAAAAGGTACCTATAGCTACTACTTTTTGTCTTCCAAAGTGAAGAGTTCTTGGTTTTATTGCTCCAACATTGCTACTTTTACTCAAGCTGTGTTTATCCTGGTAAGGATGGCTTTGAATAGACGTATTTTATTTTTTTAAATGCATCACTCTCTCTACTCTGTCCAGAAACCCAACCGCTGCTTCATATTTCAAAGATTTTGGCTGAAGTCTTTTTTATCACTTCACTCTTTTTAGTTCCATCAAACCAACATGCGTTTAGCTGTGTGTGAGGTAAATGTTGGGGTTTTGGCAAAGCTTAGGGGAAATTTGAAAGGAATTGAACTTTAGCTGAAAACATGCTTCATGCAAGAACAGAGGATAAAATGGAAAACAAATAGGAGGCTGTTTATGTAATGTTGGAGGTTCAAAGAGGTGGCAAAGAGATCAAGTTCAGAAGACCTTCTGCTGGTGCGCTGCTTGTTTCACATTTCAGATTGGTGGTGCAGGGGGTTAGCACGCCCCACGTTTGGAGGCCTTAGTCCTGTCGCGGGTTCGACTCCTGGTCCCCGCATGTCCTCCCCCCTCTTTCCTGTCTGCCTACTGTTGCAAAAAATACGAGCCACTAGCGCCGCAAAAACTCTTCAGATTTGAAGGTATTCTAACTTATTAAAGAGAATACATTATAAATAAGTTAGAATACCTTCAAATTGACACAAAAAGTACATGGAATGTATTCAACAGTTCAATCAAATGAATTCTTTGTAAATGCAGGACCAAAACTACCAGAGGCAATAAAGGTTAGTGCAACAGAAATAGACAGGTTGCTCTCATGTTTTTAAGAGCAGTGGAAGAAAGATAGATTTTTGAAATTGTAAGTGGTTTAAAGGGAAAATCCTATACAGAATGGAAGGATATTGGCATGAGAACAGGGAAGAATGTTATTGGCAATGTTGTAAAACCTTCAAAGTGGTGTTTTTCTAAATCAAATGAACATAGCTCAAGTTGTCCCCATTTAGGAATCAAGACACAAGCTCAATGTCAACAATTGTACGCCAACATATATATTTTCTGTTATAGTTACTACAAAAGCAATAGCCAAACAATAGCTACAATTACAAAGGGCAATTAGATTAATTATTTAAATAGGTTTCATTAAAAATAGGAGCTTTGTTTGCCACTGTGCTAAAGATAAACTCCCTCAGAAATGCTGAAACATCTCCCTTCCAAGTGCAAGTAAAATGTGCTAGAAATCAATACCCAATTTTGCATATTTTTTCCTCTTTTTGTGCAAACCTGTTTTTTGCCAACCTAGGCAGAGAGCCTTATCTCACACATCAAAAACTGCCACTGGGTGTGTAAGCTGGGGTTTGATTTACCATAAACCTGAAGGGGCTCTTCCATTTAGATGAAGTTATTGTGAACTCATTGCTGAACATATACAGTATATTGCAACAGAATTGCATGTGGTAAGTCTGACAATCACATGCATGCCTACATTTCACCTCTAAGTGTAGAGCCCATTTCAGATT
The DNA here is from genome assembly GCF_001444195.1 of Xiphophorus couchianus. Classification (NCBI taxonomy): domain Eukaryota; kingdom Metazoa; phylum Chordata; class Actinopteri; order Cyprinodontiformes; family Poeciliidae; genus Xiphophorus; species Xiphophorus couchianus. The sequence continues at coordinate 19,180,079 of NC_040247.1, read as the reverse complement.
GGTATTTATATAAAGCCTCATAACTATAAATATCCTGGTTTTCTCCTTGAAAATAAAAACACAAATAAACAGAACCTTACAATTTTCAACTTGTTCCACCCAGACCAGTGACCATCTGATTAGCAAACTGTGAAATTGAATCTTTTCCCAATCAGTCCCCAGAATAGCAACCGGTTCAGTACAGCTGTTAATAAGAAAACAATATTTTCATCAGAAATATCACGCCGAGGCATGTCTGTGTGTCATTGTTGGAAACATAGCAACTATGTCGACATATACAACAAATATTCAGACCGTCCCAATGACCATATATAAAAAAGTTTCGTATTTCTAGTCTTATTGGAGACTTTGACATCTGACACATTGCATTGTTACTGTTCATAATAATCAGCAAGAGCAACAACAACAAAAAAGAAACTCCACCAGAGTCTTTTTGGGTCAGTTGATTTAGTCCAGCCCTGAATAAAGGACAAGGAATTCCGACATTAAAGAAAACCTCTATTATTGTGTCCATTACAATTACATACACACGGCCATTTGTGCAATTTAGGTAATAACTTCATTTAGCAACTTTTAGTGACTTTTAGGACAGCCAGTAGCTACTTTTCTCGCAGAGCAATTGGTAAAACTGATGTGGTTCATCCAAGCTGTGAAAGAAAGTTGTACCGTTTTATGCTTTTGAGATTTTATGCTAAATTAGGAAGCAGTGGAAGAGAGTTAAAGTAAGGATCAATGTTCTCTTGAATACACACAAGAGAACATTGTTCTCTTGTGTGTATTCAAGATGCACACAAGAGGTGCAGTAAGCATCGCTGCAGTTTTAGCGATGCTTACTGCACCAAAGTACTAACATATGCTGCTAAAGGCCATTTCCAATGAGCTCTATAATGTTTTTCTTTGTCTAAAATATCGGTAAAATATTTCTTCCAGCGACTCCTCTCTTTCTCTCGATGTAAATAAATACTGACCACAACAAAGAATATTTTGTATGTTGTTAAATCAGATCTCGATAAACAAAATGAAATCAGTCCCAAAATTTAGATTAGTAAATTTTTAACAATATCTGATCCTTGACTCTGGTTCTAAACTCCTTTTGAGGTTTGGGATGAGAACAACTGAACCAAAGTGTCTGGCTTTGTTTTTGCCTAAAACATGGCCTTAGTCTTTAAACACAATCTTTATTAAAATATATATATATATATATTTTCTCCTCTCAGCTAAAAAATAATCTTGTAATAAATGAATTGGGAAATATAAATATCTTCCTATAGTTTTAGCCCGGTCATCTCCCTTCAGTGCTCCATGTGGGATTTCTCCCATTGAGGTCAATTTCTCCAGTTTAGCTTCAACTGGACCAATCAGGAAGCAGAAGGAGGAGTTGCAAACAATTGACGTCTTTTTTGTGTGTGATGTTTTAGAGCTGTAGTCTGCCTGTGGTTGCAGTTTGGCAATGTCAGCGGAGGAAGTGAACGAAGCCATTCAGTTCGTCTTAGCCACGCTTCCAAATATTGAGCAATTAAAGATGGAGCAAGAGGAATGTGTAAAACATTTTACTGCTGGCAGAGATATGGCCCCGCAGAGTTGATTACAACTTTCCAGTGAATTTCATTGAGGTAGAGCATCCAAATATTCTATATGAAGCAAAGAACAAGATGAGTTTTTTTTTTTACCAGGTTAGTAACTTGTTTCTCTATGAAAATCTAAAATGGTTTGCTTTTATGACATTCTATTTATTTTCATAAAAGCTTTTTCCTTATTGGCAGGCTGCATTTTATACACTCAGCCTCTTTTGTTTTACACAATAAAGATCTACTGAATGGCCATTGAGGAGTTATCTGCTTTGTGACGGGGAATAAAAGAATCTGTGTGGTTTTGTAGGACATGAAGTTCTAGTAAATATCTACCGAGACAGAGTGGAACAAAAAAGGGCGAACAACATTCAGTGCGGTGAAGAAAAAAAGAAAAGTCCCAACTGAAAAAAAAATTATTCTAGGAGGGGAAAATACCAGTAAACTAAAACCCAAAGTTGAGTCTTATTCTTAGAGAAAGCAGTTGAAGATGAGCTGTGCTGAATACCCCGAGGAGAAAGTGCAAGTACGAACACACAAACACCAGAAGAAGAAAAAACAAAACAACAGGCACCATCACCCGCAAACAACATAATTAGATTTTCCAACAAATGACCATACTATATATTTCATGTCAATCTGACATGCAAAAAATGTCTTTTGAAAAGCACAAATACAACTTGGCGATAAACCATCAGTTTCTGACAGCTTTCATTCAGCCACAAAATGTTTTTGGCTGCCGTGGACACATTTTTAATTTATGAATGTAATTATATTGCTAGCTCAGTCGAGAATATCCACACAGTGTATTAGGACGAGAAACAATATTTGATATGTTTTCTGGGCATTATTGCTTAAAACGTGTTAAGAAATTATTACCAGGAATCCATCTTATCGAAACATCTTGCAGCTGACATGATCTAACCACCTTTGCGGAGCTTTTAGAGCATTGAGAGAAATTCAAGGACTAGGCTAATGATTCAAATTGAAACCACATTTTGGAAGGATATATATTTTACTTTTAAAAAAATAATTAGCTGAAGAAGATATCTTGTTTCAATCAAAATCTGGAAATAAATACTTTCAGTAAAGCAAAAGTTCGTTCTTTGTTTTTTTTTTTTTTGTACAGATTTAACTATAAATTTGCGGATTTTATTTTTTTAACTGCAAGTCATTTTAAGATAGACTGATGATATTAGCATTAGTACAATTAGATTTCATCCATTGGGCTTCATTTGAGTCATAAATCAAGTTTAGAGATTAAATAAACAATTTTAGCTCAACAAATGGTGTCTAAAAACACACAAAAAAAGATAAATAAGACCACAGCTCATCCAAATGATTGCAGGAAGGTCAACATGAATACTAGAGCACTATCTGCACTTTGGAAAAAGCTGAATGAAGTTTAGCTGTGTGATCATATGGACTAAATGGAAAAACTGGTTCAAGTGGTGCCATTTTTCCATCCCAACCTACTTTAATTTGACTGTATTTTGTCTTTGTGAAGGCTTTGTATCATATTTTCTTTTGATTAATTATGCTTCTCAAACCTGTTTGTGAGTATTGACTTACTATGATTCCTAGTGAAACCAAAATAACTCCATCGTTGTTTGGAAACACATATAACCAAATTTCTCCATTATATGAACTATAATTATTTGAAACAAATATTTCAGATTAGTCATTATCGAACCTTTTCATAGCATGTACCACTTTCTAAGCACCACCATCTTTGGAAACAGTGTGTTATTTGGGCTTTGCCAGTTCATTGTGTCGTAGTATAAAAGCATGAAAGAATGAAAGAATAGATATAAACATTCTTTGATCTTTTTGGGACTGCATTAATTGTGGAGTGTTGCAAATTTTGATCATATGTTATGTAAACGCTCCAGTGGAAAATGAGACTCATTGGACCAGGCACCATTTCTCCAATGTCCTGTCATCTAATTTTAATGAGCATGTGTAAACTGTAGCAGGTGGCCTTCTTCTGTAGCCCATTTGTTTAAAGGCTCAATGATTTGGTTGTTTTGAGTGGTTATTCAGTCTATTGTTGCCTTTCTTTCATTTGAAACCAGTTTCATCTCTGATTATCATTTTTATCCACTCAACAGCCCTACTGATACTGTGTCATGTTCAAATCTAAATCCCTTTTCTAAGACATTATCGCTCCGTTTGAACTTTAGCAAGTCATTTTCACCATAACTAGATGCTTAAACGCGTCGAGTTGACACCATGTGATTGGCTGATTCTGTATTTGACAAGCAGCTGTAAGGGAGTACCTGCCAACATAACTAGTGAGTCTATGTGCCATTTGTACTTTAAACTTAAAAGTTGGGAGTGGGAAACATTTCCATTCTTTTCAAATGGTTAAGATGAGGGCTTCTTACCAACTCTGACCTTAAAACCCAAGGCAGCCAACTTTAACATGTGAAAAGATTCTTGTTTATTTGAACTTTTAATTTGTAGGTCATTAAAACAGTCACATACAAATCACTTAACTCCTTTTTATTACACATTTAAATTTACCTTGCTAATTAGCTGACTACAATTTCTTCTGAAGGCCAGAAAAAGCAGCTGAGGTGCCAGCAGTGGTGCTCGTACCAGTGGCTGAAAAACAATGAAACTCTTTTGAAAGTGAAGACTAAACATAATTGTATAGTTTTTCCTATGTTGTACATTTGATCTTACAGTGCTCTCTATTGTGTCTTTCTGTTGTTGTTTTATTATTATTACTAATCTGTGTGTGTATCGCCGTACTTCCTTTGCTACTGTAACACTAGAATTTCCCACAGAGAAACAAAATCTTTCCATCTATTCTAAAATAGCCTGAAAATAGGTATAAATTGATACATGTTTAGTTCAAACATGCATCCGTGTGTATATGTACACACAACATGCTTGGTACAATCATGTATCAATTCAGACACCTCCATTTCATTTCCTGAATTTTATGAATATTTATGAATTGACAAAAAGTTCTGCAGCAGTTGACTCCTTTCGAGGTAAACAGGTACAAATTGTTACAAGATCGGCACAAAACATCCCATGGCAGATGGCTCCTTTCTGAATATGTTTCCTGAATAAAGTGGGTGTAAATAGAGACATGGTAGGCATGTTGTTGTGCCAGAGGTCCTTTTTAGTTGGAACAGACTCTGTCGGCACTAAATGTCCCATTTTTCTTATTTCCCAAAAAAGTGTGGCTTAATATAAAACAACCAAAACTGAAATGTGTTAAAAGGCAAAACTGAAACACGACTAACACCGGGATTCTGTGTCACTGGTGCAAATGAGGTTGACAATAGCAGTAATGTTTAATAAGACACATAATGTTGTCATTATGAGGAGGCTAGCCTTTGGTCTGCTAAAGGTCTCCAGGTCGGATCTGGGGTCACGGCCTGTCGCTTCAGGCTGTGCAGGTCACATCTTATCCAGGCGTTCAGTGGGACACTTTTCATTTAGCATTAAAGTCAAATATCCCCCATCAGTTTCTTGATGTTCGTCCTCAGAGTGGTTTAAACTGTGCTAAAAAGGACTAGCTGCTTTTACTCAGGCACAGCCCTCAGGACATGATTAATAACACTAAAGCACTCTGTAGACACTGAGGCTTTTTCAGCATTCAGTTTAAAAAAACTGCAGGAGAGCAACAGTAAATATCACAAAGTGACTTTCAAATCTCTGAAGACATCAAACCAAACCATGACCAGTACACGACTCCAAACAAATCCATCAAAAATAATTCAGCAGACAATGGTGCAGAACAGAAAAAACTGATGCCCTCCGCTCTCCGAAATGAGCAGCAAATGGCTGCATCTTTGTCTTGAAAGTAGCAACTGAGAACAAACCCGTACAAAATGAAACTCAGCTGACACGCACACGAGTGAAGAATTTGCTCCCACTTTATATATATATATATATATATATATATATAAAGAAAATAAGGAAGAAAGAAGGCAATGAGACAGAGGGAAAAGAAAAAGGGAAAGACAGAGAAGAGCCAGACATCGCTCTCAGCCTGAGGGGCTGTCATTCTTCAAAAGTGAAGAGAACAAAGATGAGATTGGAGCGCAGTTAAAGAAGTTAGCACACCCCAACACATGACTTTGCAACCACACACACAAGATGTTCCAACAGTTTGTTTTCTGCATAAATGAAACTAAAAGGAAAACTTAAAAATGTAACTACGCTTAATCCATTCAGTAGCTGGTACTCTACAGAAATGACCATGCCACGGAAAGCATGTTTACAATGTGATTCTGATATACTGTATGATACATTGTTCACACCCACTTGTTTTTTTTCCCCTTCTTGCAGACTCATGCACTTTTCCCTGTGACATGCTGATGAACATTCCTCCAGACATCAAGGAAAATTAATCTGGAACCGATCTGTCAAGAGTTTGCGAGACCGACCGGCGGCTAGGCCTCGCGTTACCGTGGGTCTGATCCAGCACTCATCAACGTAGTGTTAGCCGACTGATGCGGAAAGCTAAGAATATTAACAGAAAAATAAAATAATAAAGGTAAAGAAACTAAAAGTCATGGGATCAATTAAAAGAATAATAGTAAAACTGAAGCATCATGTAAAAAGAGAGAAACCTTGAAATGAAAAATCAGCATTTTGAAAAATTAAGACGTGATAAAATGAACCGATAAAGTGGCCTGTGGGCCATATAGGAAAGTTGGGGTAAAGAATGGTGTTTTCTGTCATAATTTGAAGGAGTCAATAGTTTCTGTAAATCTCAGGCTTTTAGGAGGTTAGTTCCAGTGCTACGGAGCTTAAAAACTGGTTGCTCTCCTCTTCTTTTGCTCTTGATCTGGGAGCCCTGATTGGGCAGAAATCTGGTGATTTACCATAAGTTGTGTGTACTTGACAAGCAAATTTGAAAAGGGTTCAGGTTCAAAACCATTCAAAGGTTTCTAGAGAAAATACTTAGATGGGGTCCAGTTGCCTTATTAGTAGTTTTACACAATAATATAACCAACTCAAAATAAAAACCTTCAATGTCTTGTTTTGTCCATGGTCTCTTTTGACAGGATTTTTTTCTTGTAATGTTTTTAAGATTGTAGTAAGCTGATTTAGTAACAGATTTAGATGTAGAAATAAACATCAGAGTCCATAACAACATCTTTCATTGTCTGTGGTCTTCAGACTCACTGAGTCCAGTTGGGTGCTGCGTTCTGGCCTTCTATTATTGGGACAAAAAGGTTTTGTTTTTCTGCATTAAGCTTGCAGAAATGCTAGCTCAACCACTCTTTGATGCTTTTGGACATTCTGTTTTAGTAAATTTAATGGACTGTTGTCATGTTGTGGAACAGAAATACAGTCAGTTGTCATCAGCATAGATTTTGTAAGCGATGTTATAATACTACTTGGTCTGAACTAAGGCCGTCACAGATGTCAAATGAAAACTTTCCCGAGAACAAAACCCTGAGGAACCCCACAAGTGATCATTGTTTGCTCAGAATGCCAAATGACAAAAAGTATTTCCAAATCAGATCTGGCCCAATTCACCAAAGTACCAGACAATCTCACACACTTTCCCAGTCTTTCAAACTGTGGATTATGATGAACTGTGTCAAACGCAGCTCTGAAATCCAGAAATAAGATCGCAGAGGAAGCATTTGGCATGCAAATGACATCTTAATCATCATCATCAATCAAGCAGCACATTTGTAGTCATACACCACATGTCGCACAAAGGATGCTATTTGAAGTGATTCAGTCTGTATAAAAAGAGCTCGTGTTTCAATGCGAGAGGGTCACCTAGTTTATTTGCATACATGATGCAAAGCAGCAGCAATGATCAGACAGCAGATCGCCTTATGATACCTGACAGAGTGAGCGCTTCCTTTGGTTTGGAGGGGGTCAGGGTGAGGGATCATACTGAAACTAAGGTAGACTAGACATACTCAATCATTGTGATGTTGATGGAGTGATCAATCAACTTTGACAGTCGGTTTGGCGGTTGAGAGCCTTCAGGTTGCAGCAGCGTCTTCGTCTGCTGCAGGAAAACAAATTGAAATGGCCTCAAAGCTGACCAAGCCTGATGTTTACAACAGAGGAAAATGCTTTTTTTTGTTTGCTTTTTGTGGATGAGAGACTAACTCGTCTTATTTCCCTTTGCACAATAGTTTCATCTTTTTTATTTAAAAATCTGCAGTTAAAAGGAGTTTTCCACTCATAAACAGGGCAAACAAATACAAAGTATTCATCCTCATCATACCATAGTTCTGATGAGCTTTTATTCTCTTTCCAAGCTTTTTCTGTTGTTCTTTCTACTCCTCTCTCCAAATCTCTGTTCTCAATTAAAGCTGTCCTTGAGAAACTCAATCTCCCCCCTCATGCTGTCCCACAAACACACACTGACTCACACACAAAAAGAGAGAAGGGAGAGGGACAAGAGGAACACTTCTCACTCATGCTCTGACATGTCCTCTGCCCGTCGTCTTCTTCTCTCGAAAACCGCCAACAGACTAAAAGTTACCAGGAAGCCATAGGAGCAAAGAGTGAACTTACCAGATGTTGGATGTGAATGTCTCAGAGAGTCAGTGTAGAAGGGAGTTTGAAACGTAGCGCCGTGGTCGCGTTTGTCAGTCAGAAGTCCGTCTCACAGCGACAACAGACCTCAGCCTGTTGCATTCCACCTCCCTCTCTGCTTTTCCCGTCTCTCTCGTCGTCGTCGTCTTCTCACCAGCGTACACCCTCTTTCTCTTTCCCTCTGTCTTTTTCCCTCCTCTTGAAATCGTTGTGTACTTTGATTCACAAACCCTGCCTTTGTCACGTGATATAACACTTCAAATATACAGCACATATTTTTACCAGCCACAGAATGCCCGAAGGCAGGGAAAACAGGGTTCAGAGAGCTTAGGTTTCAACTTGCTGCCCCCTCAACCCCCACCCGCTTCGCTTTCTTTGTCTCAAAGTCACTCCTTACCTTCGGTCCATCTGAAATGCACTGTCAGTCAACGCTCGTGAATGGGATTTTTAATGCACAGCAAACTGTTTGCTTTCAGCCTTCGAGTTTGTGTCTTTTCCTGCTCATCACCCGAGGATAGGCTGGCTTGTACATGCATGTACAAGCAGACGCAGTCATGAAACAGCGATTAACTCCCTGACATACACAAACACACATCTGGCAAGTGGTGCACACCTTTGGGGGTATCAGTATCAGCCCATAGCTTTCGTTCCATTCCTGCGTGCCTTGACTTTTGGACTGTGACTGTCTAACCTGAGGGATAAAGGAATCAGGCCAATCAAATGCCTCATTGTGACCTGAAAATGCTCAGCGCTAACATGCTGATCCAAACTTTTCCATAAAAAACAACTCGTACCTGCAAGAGCTTTACAAAATGCTGAGGGACTTTGACTCAAACCTATGGAGAAATATATATTCTTTGCATTTCACTGAAATGCAAATGACTAAATGTTACTTTCCATCGTGCCTGGCTTGAAAAGCACAAAGGGATTTTCTCCTTTCAGTTTCAACAGCTTCACAATTATTCGGAGGACTCTTTTTCCTCCTACAGGATTTTCCTAAGCAAATCAACCCTGTGCTTTTCTGGTGAGGAAACATTTAATGGAGCACCATTTGATCCGTGATGAGATCAAACCTGGCCAGTCGGCCCTTGGAGGGTAAAGCTCGCTGCCTCTTCATGTCAGAGATAAATCTGTCTGCCGTCTATCTGACCAGCCTCAGCAACGAGGAAACAAACTGCACAGCCATCCAGCAAATTACTGTAGAGGTGCAGGCGGCCTACTGGAAACAAGAGATGAGATAAAGCATTTACATTTTTCCTTACCTTTCAGTTTGACTGGTCAGGTAAATTCAAAGGATGAGCCAGTATTGTATCTACATATAATAGGTAAATAAGAACCAGTTTTAAATCTTATCTGTAAGCCCTTTGGATTTGGCAGCCAGTAAAAATCAAGTTGTTTCCATTCAGTTTGTTGACTGTACTGAAGAAATACCAAAGATAGTTTGGTTTGACAGGCATGAAATAGCATTTTGGCAGCAAGAAGGTGATTCCCAAAAAGATATTAGCAAAAAACTTGGCATGCCAGCAAGATAAATAGTAACGACATTGGAATGTCATTCAGACTGGATAGATGCAGTCAAATGTTATCCAAGAGAGGGAAGGTTATCCCATCTGAAAAGGCCGAACTAGTAGACGTCAACCTTTCAGACGTTCTGGACAGCTACAAGTACTTTAGTTTCCACTTAATAGCAAATATAAAAATGTTACAGGGAGGTCAGCCACAACTAATCATCTACAGAAAGTATAAATGGTCTTGAATAGCATAGCTTTGTGGAAAGACCCACAGAGCTATGTGGTAATAACTCTGTAATAAGATATACTCATTAAAGGTCGTCCTATAAAATACCTTAATACTTTAATAAGTGCATCTTTACTTATTAAAGATGGACTTTAATAAGTACATCTTGCCAATATCAAATAACCCACTGTGGTATTAGCTTTGTCCAAATAGTTCATCATAAAGATGATGCCCAAAGTGTGAATTCTCAAGTGAATGTTATAGACAACAGACACCCAACGACAGACAAGAATAATGGTGGAAGCTACTGTAGCTATCAACTGCACACTATGAACATTAGATAAAGCAGCTACTTTATTGCTGAGTTTAATCATTGCAGCAAAAATGAAGCGCTAAGGTCACGTTTGAGACTTGAACTTGAGTCGGACCCAAGTTGGTAAAACAGATTCAGCTCACTGACTTAAACTAGTGCTGTAAATAACAGTGACATGACTTAGACTTGTGGTCTGAGTCTCGAGTCTTATTAGCAATCTTTAGCTTATGTAATTAGGACAAACTAAGTCAGTAGATAAGCTTCAGATGCAGCTCTTATAGTTGCTGCATGTATTGTTTTACTCTGAAGTGATCCGCATGGTAATTAGCCGCCAACATTCATAGACCCTCCGCTGTATGAATGCTGTATTATATGACTGTCTGCTAACACACATTTAACCACCATTTTTTTCATTTTTAAGCTACTACATCACTACAATTTAGACTTGAAACTTAAAATTGGGGCAAAAGAATTGAGACATGACTGGACTTTACACTCAAAGACTTGGCACTTAAAGCTGCAGTATATAAGTTTTTTAAATATATATCCATCCATCCATTTTCTAACACCCTTGTCCCTAGTGGGGTCTATCTTATTAGCTAAGTGCTAATAAGATAGGATAAATTATAGATGACGATTTCTGGAGAGACAACTTAGTTGATGAGATATTTTTATTTATCTTAATTATTTTTGAGACTCCTTTCCTCTTTGTTGTTCAGCAAAGGCCAAAGTGGAAGTTTTCAACTGCATAAAAAGTTATGTGTGGAGAGAAACAAACACTGCACATCACCCTGAATGTAACGTCCTCATCCTGAAACATGGTGGTGGCAGTATCATGTGATGATTTGTATCAATAGGGACAGAGAAGCTGGTCAGAGTTAGTGGGGGCATGAATGAAACAAAATTCAAGACAATCCTGAAAGAAAACCTGAAAGAAAAAGACTCGACACTGGACATGATGGTCCCCTTTCATCCGTACAATGTCCCTGAAAGTCCAATGGAGCCCAGTCAAAGCCCAAACCGGGAGACAATTTAAAATCTGTGGCAAGACTTGAAACTTTACACATGCTCTCCAACCAACTTGACTGAGCCTCTGCTGTTTGCAAAGACGAATGGCCAAACATGTTAATGTCCAGGTGTGCAAAACTGGTATGAACATCCCCGCAAAGACTTACAGCTGTAGCTGCAATAAAATCCAGAGATATTTGTTCCTTTAAAAACAAAATGTGAAAAAACTAGGCTGAATAATTTTACGAGGCACTGCATTTAACTGTGTTGGGTTTACTGGTGTAACCATCTGGCCCAGTGCCACACTACTCCTTAACAGAGCCAGAGGTTACTATTGTTTCTGTTTCTGTGCCAGAAGAAGGTGAACAGTCACAGAGTGTGTACGTCTGCTGAGTGAAAACGAGTAATTCGTGTATTTCTGAATTCAAATGAACATCCTTTCTTGCAAACAGACCTGAAAACGAACTCTCCCTTTTATACTCCGAAAGATTGTACATTTGTTTTTTTAGAAGCGTTATACTTTTATTAAAAATTTAAAGATGTAAAACACAGGACAATAAAATTGAGAAGAACTGAGAACGAAAAATAGATTGGGAGTTTATAACCTTCTGCTGAATTTAAAATGGGGCCCTTTTTGGCAGCAGGCAGCGGAGAAACCGCAGAGTGGTGCGACTCTGGAGTCGAGGGGTGGAGAGAGGAGGAAGGGTGCCGAGGTAAAGGCAGAGGAAGAAGAAAATGGTGAAGGAGGGTGGAGGGGGGAGTGCTGGTAAGGCAGAGGGTGCAGGTTTTAATCAGCAGCAGGCTGTTGGTAATGAGATCACTATCCCGCCGCTCTCAGATTGATGTCATGTGAGTCTCTTTGGTGCATGGACGAGCATGCAGAGGATGACAGGCATGCATGACATGCTTGCTGTCTTTCTCTCAGCAAACAAACCTACAAACATGTAAGCAGAATTGCAAAAACAGAACCAGACTCACACAGCCCGCAAACCAATTAACACTGGCACCATGGCTCATACAGAAACGACACTTGCACAACACACAGAGAGCGCTTAATGCGACACGACACCCTGTTATTAATTTTCCCCGAGCAAGAAAAAGAGCTGACACAAATATAATCACACCCACACATACACTCGAAACACATTTCTGGTCCCAAGGCTCCTTTATGTATTTGCTGTCTCTCATACTGCTAAACATGCCTACACACAAAGAACATACTGTACCAGTGGTGAGGGCTGGCTAGACTTGCAGGCATAAAAAAAAGGGGGGAGCAAAAGCAAGAAAGAAAACGAGCTGTGAGGAAGAAAAGAAGCGAGGAAAATGGAAAAGAGTAGAAAAACTGGGTAAAATTGCCAGCTTCGGTTTGGAGAGTTTAGTAAACAGCTGGTTAAGATGCTTTGTTACAGAAAAACAAGCTACAATGTTGCACGACGATGTAAAAAGTATTTAGAGAAAAGTTTGTTGCAGATTTTCTCTGTTTTTGTTTTTTCCCCCCCCCCACACTAATGCTTCAGATAAACTCATTTTAAAGTCAAACAAATGGAATCTGAGTGCATAAAAAATGCAACTTTCAAACGATGATTTCATCCAGCGACGCAAAAAAGCTTTCCAAACCAAACTGGCTGTATGCAAAAAAGTAATTTTCCACTAAACATTTGGCGACACAAACTGCCATCTAGCTTTTATTATAACTGGCAGTGACTGTTTTACATCACTATGGAGGAATTTTGGACCACTCTTCTTTACAGAATTGATTTAAGTCAGCCACACAGCTTGAACGCCCTGTTTCAGGTCACGACAAAACATCTCAATCAAACTTTTAATCTGTCACTTTAAAATATTTTTTGTCATTTAAGTTGGTCGTTCTTACGCTTTAAGTCATTGTCATGGTGCATAGTTTCTATTTTTGTCTTTTGGATTCTACAAAAATCTTGGGGATCTTCAAAGCTACTTTTTGGGGAAATCTGATACAGGCAATTTTGTTCAACATTGGTTTTTATCTTGCAACTCTAACATTGACGTCATTTTTGTTCAGTGGAGCCTCAAATTCTTCAGTAGACCTTGTCAACTTTTCCATACTGACGGATGTTGGTTACTGTTTTGCGTCTGTTTTTTATCTTATTTAATTTTTTTATATTGGGGCACAATGTACTACTCTTCAAGATTGTTTAGCCTACTTTATGTTGTCAAACAGGTTCTATTCAACACATTTGGTACTAATCAGGCAGCATGTTTAGTGAAGGTGAAATAGGAATTTATTTGATGATTTCAAAATGGATAATTGTAACCAAAAGGTAAAAGCAGAAGAAATCTTAAAGGGGGAAAAGTACTTTTTCCAGTCCTGTATTGTCTTCTGACGCAAATCTGAATGTTTGAGGATATTTGCAGCAGTTTGTGCGTGTGGTTTGTCTTAGGAGGAAAGAAACGTGGAAAAAGTGGTTAAAGGGGTACATGTGCATCCAATGAAAAGCAAATAGTTTTTCCGATATAAATGTTCCCCAAAATTCAACCATGATGTCACTGTGAACTTGTCGTGAACCCAACTCTGTCAACTACCATTACCGTCTCATCCGCTCTCTGTTTCCACTCAGCCGCCGTACCTCTCCATCTCTTTCCACTCTATTCCCATCCTGTTCTTGGACTTACACTCGTCATCTTTCGCCATTCGGAGTTGTCTGGTTACATTTTTCCCCTCTTCAAATTGCCTGTGCGCTCACCCCTTCACCTCCCCTCAGGAACCCCAACACCGCCCCAAATATACAACACAAACTGCTCACAGACATTTGGAAAGTCTCTAGTATAACAGCGAGAGTTTTAATCAGAACAAGCTGGCATATTTTGGCCAAAACCTGCACTTATGGTAATTCAATCAGAAAGAAAGGGGAAAGAGGGGGAGAGAAAAAAAAGGAAAGAAAGAAAAGGGGCACACAGGGGGTAGCTGAGAAATAAGAAAAACAGAGGGAGAAAAAGGAGACAGTGGGCGGATGGGAGGGTAAGGTAGGGGTTGAGTGGTTTGCAGGAGTTTGATCCACATGTGGAAGCGATTGCCTAATTACAGCTGATACGTATGTGTTACTGCCTGCAGGACAGAAGGTGATTGGAGGGTGCACATCATTAAAAAGAGATGACAGGACCGGAGGGAAATGAGAGGGATAATTAGAAGATGAGGAGAAGTCAGAGAGATGAGCCTTGGTGGCTCCTCAATCATCCCAGCTTTGTTATCTAAGTCACAAGCTTTTGCATTTAGTCATGCATCGCCATCTTGGAGACTAAAGAATCCTCACAGCTTCAGATGGTTCCTTGGGAATTAAATTTTATTTACAGGATTATTATCGAGCCTGAATGCACCTGGCCATGAAGGAGCCACCTTGTCCTTAACAGATCACAAAATTAGTTAAGTAAAGCTTTAGATACACCTGGAATATTAGTGACAATAATTCAGACTAAAGTTTTCCTGTTTATGTTCAGTTTGGATTTATTTCTGATAGCCGAATAACAGAAAGAAACATATAACCCGTTTTTTTTAAATAATTTGAATCACTTCAATTTTCTAAGTTTACCTACACTTTGATTACTATGCCTTTCAACAGTTTGGGAAAGCCCAGATGATGCTGTAATGTAATCTTCTGATGAAACTCATGTGGAGACACACCTGGTCATGTATTTTAAGGCAAAACTACCTGCTTCCTAGATGATATGAAACAGGAAAACTTTAGTCTAACTTACTTTCAGAGTGTGAGAAAAAAAAAAAAGACATACGGTATATGCAAATATTTGGTTTCAACTGTATTCTAGGGCAATGTGTAATTTTATACGCCATTAGCATACTACTTCCTTGTTTGACATTTGGGAAAAAACAAAAATCAGGAAGGAGAAAAGTTCTGTAGCCTGGTAAAAAAAAATCATCCCCTTGTACTAAACGCACAAGGGGAATTTAAATCAAAGTATCGGTCACTAAATGTGTTGCTAAATTCTGATCAGATCTCTCTAGTAATGATGCTGCATGAAAACATGTTCAGGTGCTTCCAATAAAACAAAGGAACTATTTGAATTGATCAATAAAACTGAATTACAAGGACTGCATCCTAACTGCCCATAAAGCAATTAATACAGTTAAAAATGATTCAACCTGCTCAACAGAATTTTTCATACAGTTAGGAACACCTGTAAATATGGTAGAGCCAAGAAAATTAACCTAAATGTTCTTCAACCAATGAAAAAGACCAATCACTGAATGTGAAAAAAGCAAAGTTGTTTTTTTAAAGGTTTTATTGGTTCTAGTGGCTTTTATTTGACAGTGAATTGCCATTAAAGTGGGTAATAAGAGAAGGGGGAAGACTTGCAGCAAAGTTCACCAGGCCGGGAATCGAACCTGTGGCAACCGCATCGAGGGCTAAGGCCTCCATATGTGGGCCGTGCTCAACCCCCACGCCACTACAGCACCCGGAAGCAAAGATTAAAGTAGCAACTGATGAGGTCTTAGTTTTGTAAGTAAAGCACATGAGAAACAGTGTACGACTCCAAGATGTACACCAATTCTGACAGCGACGCACAAAAAAAAATCAGCTTCAATGTATGTATAAATAAGTCAAAGAGGCTTTGGGACTTTGTTCTGTAGAGAAAAAGCAAAAAAACAAACTGGAACTTTTCAGACCAAAGGCTGAGCTGCATCGCTGTAGGTCGAAGGATGAAGCAAACACACTTTGGCTCTGAAGCCGGTAGCGTGATGATGATAAGATCGACTAAACTGAGTATCAAGTAAATCTCTCATGCTGTTTGTGATTAAAGCTCTGTGTGATGAAGAGGTCTTCATTATGGATACCATATTTTACTTAAGTAACTTATGTAGCATTTTAAAAGTAATTTATTAAAAGTACTTACCTTAGCACTGCATTTATTTGCACATCAATAAGTTTTAACTATTTATTGAATATTTGTTGAGTTTTTAATAATTAGCATGTACCCTTTTGTTCCAGGCCCTGCACAGCTGCTCCTCTTTAAGGAGTGTGGTGGTTCCCTGTGAGGAGAACAGAACTGTTACTTGGCGCAAATAAAGGCTATTGTTTTGCAAAACTTTGCAAATGTTTGTGTAACATCTAAAGATAGAAGAATGAGTGTAAAGATGTGACCTGATGTTGCTAAAATATGATTACTCACCTGTCTTTTTTGTTTCCTCTCCAAGGTGTTTGAACAAATACTTCCCCAGGAACTCCAGACACCATACAGAGGTTCCAGGAGAGACCATGTCACAAGAGTGTGGGGAATTTCTGCACTTGATGTTTTTGGTGTGTTTGTTACGGTGCTGAGGTGTAACATTAAAATATGAAATCTTTATATAAACTAAATAGTAGAATGTACATATTTATATCTATTAAAATATGTTTTATGTGTATAGATGGCTCACCTGTGAGTTAAGAATGGTTTAGTCCATAAACAGCTGAGACTATTTAAGGCTGCAATTTTGTCATTAGAGAGATTATTTTTATGTACTGTTGGAAGGCTTGACCAACAAGTTAAGCCAAATCTGAACAAACAAAGCCCTGCTAATTCCACCAGTTGCTGGTTTACATACGTTGCCAAAAAGTCTAATCTGAACAATCATAGGCACAGCCGTACATGTACTTAATCTTTATTTTTTATTTTGATCAGTGCTGCAGACCTCAGGCCTTTTTCCTTTTCGATAATGATTGGAAGACAAATGGCGATGATGGCAGAAGTCGGAAAAACACTTTAAACCGTTTCGATATGGTGAGACTGGAGCTGTTCTCCCTGCAGGATTGTTTGGCACCTCTTCACAAGAGGGCACTTGTCCGCAGATGTCAGCAGATCTCTGCTGGCTGCTGCCATGAAGTCCGTTCGAAAACGTATTAGTCCTCTGGAGGGAGTCCAGGAGACATTTAGTGCATTAAGACTGCTCAAGTTCACTCTTTCTGTCCTGTTTATTATGTGACTAACACAGTTTGTAAATGTTTAATATGTCCAACACCCTTAATTGGGGCCAACATTATTTCCAGAATATCAGAGCTGTTTGTTGGTATAGCTGTCATTAGTTTAGTAAAAGCAGCTGTTCCCTGGATTCCTCTTAAATTTCTTCTTTGGCTGCAATACATTTAGTTTTAAAGAACTTGAGCAACTAGCTTCACAGTATCTTGAGCAAAATCCAGACTACTTAATGCACTTTAAAAAACACAATTTAATACCTGCTTTAAGCTGGTATTAAAGCCTTACAGATTTTGTTAAAGTGCTTTACAAAAGTATGTGTGTATCTTGAACTTTTACCCCTTTTTTTCATGTTGCAAATAGACTACCTTGGGAGACACATAAAGTACAGATTAGTTGTGTATGTATACACTACACTGTGAACTTTTTGCCCCTATTTTGCAAAATAGCTCAACCTCAGTCCGATATGATGGACTGTGTATCCGATTATAGGTATTCAAGTTCTGTAACAGATTCTCAAATGGATTTAGATCTTTAATTTTTATCCACATTATTCTGCTGCGGTTCTGGCTGCATCTTTAGGGTCATTGTTCTGTTGTAGCTGAACCTCCAGCCCCAATTTAAAGTCTTTTGCAGCCTCAAAAAGGTTTTCTTCTAGCATTTAGCTCCATCCAATAATGTGCATCACACATAGTGTCTTACATTTTGACCAAATTGTTGAAATATGGTCTCATCTGACCTGTCTGCTGTGTTCCTTGACTTAATGAAGCTGTCTGCTCATCCATGTTTTCTGTCAAATCTCTGATAGAACATTTGTTTTTATACCTGAAAAATTACATGCAGGTGGACTCGAATTACTACATAGGTCATTTCTAAAGGCAGTTGATTGCAGTAAATTTCATTGAAGGGGATCAAATTAAAAGGGACACATTCCATTTCAATTATAGCATTCCCTATGTCAGTATACCAAATAAAACACATTAAAAAATTAATCAAAGTTTGTGGTTGTGATAAAATGCAGAAACGTTCAAGGGGTCCACATACTTTTGCAAGACACTGCATGCCCAAATAGTTGCTCTGTTGACTAATTATATCTACATGTCATTACAGTAAGCCTTACTTTCTCTCTTACAATATTATCTGATGTGTAAAGCTATTAAACCTCAGATAAAATCCTCCTTTAGCTTTCTAATTTAATTCCAGTAACACATTTACACATTCATATCACATTTACAGGGTCAAAATAGTAAGAAAACAGTTTAAAGACAAAGATGCTGCCTGCTTTCCAGAAGAATGGGCAAGTGTGAAGAGTCACTTGTTGAAGTAAACATGTTGCCATGCAACTCTAAAATCAAGTAAACATGGTGAGTAACCAGGTATTGACTCAATGTGACACAAAGTATATGCATGCAACGCAAAGAGTGTCAAGAGACTGCAGTGCTTAATATAACTCCAATTAGAGAAGCAATGCTAATGGCTTCTGTGGCAAATATAGTCCTTCCTGGACCTCTGCAGACACATGCTCAAACATCCACACCCACTCTGGGTTTACAGTGGAGACAGAAGAGGTTTGACAGTCTGAACACCATTTGTACTGAAGCATGTGAAGGCTCAAAAAACCCCACAAAGAAGAGCTGAAATTACCTCACATTTCCATGCTCGCAGTGCCACCTTGTGACAAGAAAAAGCATCGAGGTACATCTGTTCAGCACCACAAATCTGAAACAGTAACTGGGAGGTGGTTTATTTCTAGCATCCACATTAGCAAGCACTGCACCATTTTATATATAAGTGATGGGATCTCTTCCAATCCATCAAGGATTACATACTTTTTTAACATTCTTAAAGGAAGGGCTGTTGTTCTCTCCCTAAGCAGCATAGAAAAATGTGAAGAAATACACAGTATAGGGTTAAAAAGCAGACATTGTTCATTTGACCTAATTCCGCAGTCAGTGACAACAGAACCATCTGCCAGTCCACCTCAGGGTGGTTACTATAATACGCCACAAGGTGGCGCTGTTTAATTACTTATTTCCACAACTGAAACCAAAGAAACATGTTAATACGGTCAAATATATGTTGATTAAAACAGATCAGGCAGAAAAATACAGACATGGTTAAGAACATTAGGCAGTGAGTTGCTTCAGTCAGTCTTTGCTCTAAACATCACCTCTATTCATAAATTATCATTTTTCATCACACCTTTAATTTTTCTAAGCTACATGTATTTATTTATGTTGTTCATTTATTTATTTTCCTTTTTTTTTCTTACTTTCTGATCATTTTTAGGCACATGCTTTTATTTTCTTTACACACCTCCAACCTTAACGATTTTGTAGACCAGGTCTGTAAGGGTTTTTCTGAAACTCCTGACCTCCCAAACAAAACAACTTCAGTTTCCTTTTTCAACAAGATGAAATATATTTGCATTGAACTGTGATTTTATAGCATTATGACAAATAAATTAATGTTTCAAAGAGTCAGTTAGTTATTTCTATTTTTCTGTTTTTGGTTAAATACGCTTTAATATCATCAGTAGAAAGGAATATCCATCTCCAGAAGTAGAAATCCAAACAGTGCATGGCCTAAGATGGAGCTCTGCGGGACTCCATGTGTAAGCTGTATTGCAGCTGATCAATTTTCCTCCATGTTTACTGAGAACCTCATGCCTTGGAAATCTACAAGCTGGGACAAGCAGGTGCTTGATATCATTTACAGCCGGACTTAATTTGCTAATTTTATGACCGGATACACCACATTATGGTTGTGGCGTGTAGGCATCAGATGTTTTACCACTTCACTAAAAAGCAACATCAGTGTTAACGTCTATAGAGGAAACACTACAACTTGAAGAGAGTGTATTTTCTCTAAAATATCTTTGTTTTTATGTGAAAGAATTAAGCTTATCTACAGAGAAAAGAGTGATATGCCACTCTTAAAAGAAAACATAGAAGTTCAATTTAAAGTTTCAAATAGGCCTTGAAGGGGACAGAGGAAGCCCATCATTCAAAATCATTTGTTAGACAGAAAATCAACACTTCACATAACCATTTACTTTCTAACAGGACAGCAACTCTACACATAAGGTTAAAGCCACAATAAAATGGTTTAGCTGAAAGCACATACATGGGTTAGAATGGTTCAGTCAAAGTTCACACTTTTAAAGCAACTGAGAATGGGTGGCAATACTTGACATTTGCTCGACAGCCAGAGAAGTCGGACTGATTTTCAGCCTGTTGTTTAAAAAAAGGGCTCAATATTTCTGGTTGTAGATGTGCAAAGTTAGTGAAGACTTACTCAAAATGACTTGTAGCTGTTCTACAATTTAAATAATTTCACTGTAGAAATTATTTAAGTTTCTTTGGTTTCAGTTGTGTGAACAGTATTGTGAAAGTGAAGCATTGCACCATGAAAGACAATGACTGTAAAATTCTTCATAAAACAGCCCTGTTACGTTCTTAATTAAAATAATTTTACTGCTGAAAACAGATTAATATACTTTTTTTTTTTTTATTTGACTTGGAGCTGCAATGGTATTATCAGGTTTTGTTGCTGTGGATGACAAAAACTACGCTAAAATGCAAACTCAGAACTAGAAAAGGGTCGGATAAAACTGGCTGTAGCAGACAGTAAAATCAGTTTATTTGTGGTTTATTGTATAACTGATGGAGTCTTGATACCACCTAAACAGGTGCAGGTTTCATCCCAAACAGCCCTTGCCCCCATAGCCTCATTCTGCACCAGCCTCCGCCGGCGGCGAGGAGATTGTAATTCAGCTCACCTACCAAGGAGAAGAAGAAAGAAGTGAATAAATACATCCCCTCCAATCCCCCCAAGGTTTAGCTATGTGACCTAAATTTTATTCTTTTGTGTGTCTGCCCGCAACAGGAGTTTGTCTTTTTTGTTCTTTCTGTGCGGACGTGGAGCTTTTTAGCACATTTGGGTTGTTTTACGACGCTCTTGTTTGCACATGCTGCTCCTGACCTACATTTGCTGTGTCCCAGCCGTTCTCCGGTGAAACTCCCAGCTATCACAATGTGCGGGAGAGAGCAAACGTGACGGAGCGGGGGAAGGGTGCGGGCAGAGAAAAGGGAGTCACGCTGAGGTCCGCCCTCTCCGCACGTGTCGGCTTTCTCAAGCAGAGATCGTCTATCCAAGCGATGTTCATACGCCGCTTCTCCCTTTAAAAAAACAACTTGATCAATTTCTGGTTAGCTTTTGGACGTATTTCTTTAATTTTGTCATCTTTAAGAGGCTTATCACCAAATTAAAAGATGTTGATTTTCACAGTTTTTGTCTTACTTGCTTAAAACACTTGAACACACTAATGACTCCTGAACAATTTAATTTACTCTTAACTATTTTGTTTTTGGCTTTTTCTCTCCCATTCCTGACTTATGGAAACCAAATACAACAGTAATTTCCTCTCTATTTGGCTGACAAATCCCATCGCAGTAACAAAGGAAGACATTCATTCTGCTGTCCAAAAACCCATCTTAGCCCATCACCAAAAGGATAATCTTCAAAAGCCATAATTAAAAAATATATATAAATAAATAAATACAAGAATGCCTCATACTGAAATACATACACTTCCTACATAATGTAGCCTGTATAATATAAATTCAGCTCAGAAGCCCAAATTACTTAAATACCTGCCTCTGGCATACCTTTTATATGTTTAAGGATGATTTTATTGTATTAAATCATTATTATTGTTGTTGTTTGCTTTTTATCCTTTGTTATTGCTTTGTCTTTTACTTTCTCCTTTCTCTTTTTTATTATTTCAGTTAGATTTACTCTTTTTTATATATGAAAACTAGCTCAGTCACACACACACACACACTATGCATTGCGTTTAAGATAGCATTTCAATTATGCATTTTCAAACCGTCTGCATTGCTTTGTAGTTTCATTCTGTGTTTTTTTCTTTTGTTTGTTTTTGAAATATTCTGTGTATTGCTGAGTTTAAATTAAATTGCTACTCTTCTTACCACAGTCCAAAAACCTGACTGCTGGGTTAATTGATTACACTAAATTGCCTTTAATTGTGAATGTGTGTGCATGGTTGTTTGTCCTGTGTGTCTCTTGACTCTTGACCTGTGATGGACTGGGAAGTAGTCAATGATGAACCCCACCTCTCGCCCAATGACCATAAGAGACAAGAACTGTCTACACACAAAGATTTACACTGAAAATTATTGAAAGTTTTTGAGTTTTCATATTAATTAGCTCTATATCTATTAAGTGGTTCCAATGGACAGCAGAGCAGGGCTAGATGCATATCACTCTTTTCATATTTCTAATAGTAAAAATAATTGGAAATCATCTATCATTTTCTTTCTACTACACAATAATATTGAGCTTTTGTGTTGTGCCACATAAAATGGCGCAACACCTCACAAACACTTTCAGGTTTGTGGTTTTAACACGGCAAAATGAAAAGAAGCTCAAATGTCACAGTGCTAGACCAAATGTACCTGGGGGGCCAAAGTGCAGCGTTTTTCCATTAGGAAAACATTGAAACAAAACAAAAAAACAGGGGAATAGTTATCCACAGAGCCTCTTTTGGTTCCGGAGATGCAGGTTGCACATCTCTGACCTAGCAGATGAAAACAGTAATTATATTTAAATATGACTGACGCTAAAATGCAATGGCTTGATTTTTATTTCATCATTAAAGTAAAACTATGAACGTAAAAATGAAATTGATCCAAGGGACCAATTAGTTACAGTCTCTTTGCCAGCACATATCACCAAAAGAAATTGATTTTGTATTTTTTTTCTTTAGTACAGAGGTCATAACAGGAGTCAGGACATGTACTGTCCCCTGTTGGCCCCTATCTAGATCTAGATTTACTTCTTGAGAAATTTACAAAATTATATTTACTCAGTCTTCAATATAATTTTAATAAAAATATAATTTGAATTTAAAATACTTATATTCTTCTGGGTCTGATTAAAAATGACCAATTCACCCAATTTAATTTAGATTTTCTTTAATAAAACAACCTTCCTAAATCTGAACATATTGGCCAGCACCACTCACCAATCCCGATGATAAAACCCCTCCGAGTGAGACATCTCACTCTGTTTTCGCATCTCTGCTGGCTTCCTCGCGCTTATCTCCGAGCCCCGGCAGCTCATTAACATAAAATGTGTGTCAGTAGGGCAGCGCGAGCTCACATGCCATGCGCACATGCTGTAGAGCTTTTAAGCAGCATTCCAATGTCGAACGAGCCCAACGCACCGTGTCCACGCGGGGCCGTGGGCCAATGAAACAGTGGGAAACAGTAAAATGAGTTGCGGGGTAGGGTGGTAAGGGGGGGATGTTTTCACAGAGCGTGACGGTGAGGGAGAGAAAGAGAGAGAGAGAAAGAGAGCATTCTTGATTCCCATCAACAAACAAGCAGGGGCTGAAAGAGAGAGAGAGAGAGAGAGAGAGATGACGAAGAAAGCTGGTCACATTTCTCAGGCACCTGAAAACGTGCGGCTTATTTTAGGACACGTGTTGCTTATTGATGAGAGGGGGAGTGTTTAATCTACTTCCACTCTGATGGTGTGTGAATGGTGACTGTACATGGCAAGCAGCTGGGATCTCTGTTATGTAGAGAACACCCCTCACACAGTCACATCCTGACACCAATACAGACGGACCAGCATCTCATCATCCTGGACCAATGAGGCATCTCAACTGAGCTCATTCTCATTAGATATATACATATATATATATTTAACAGAAATCTTTATTTTTAAAGTTTAATCGTCGGCTGGGCTTTTCTCTGCCCATGTGGGTCTGAGCTCCGGGATAGTACACTGTGTACATATGGTTCTGCAGCTCCTGAGTCTCTCTCACTTGTGTTCACGAAACTCCTGAGTGACAAGCAGCGGAAAGCGGGGCAGCGGTAAAAGTCTACAATTATTCCACTCGGAAGCGAGAATCGACGAGAGAACATGGAGAACAGTCCTGGTGGTAAGTGGGATTTAAAATCTTTTGTTTTTGACGGAACATCTGTTTCGTGAACGTTGTCATGGATTTTGAGTGAGAGCATCGCAGCAAATGTTTGTTTTTACTATGTTTAAGTTACCCTTCCATTTAATTTATGAATGATTTTATGTTTATTCTTTCTTGTTTAAATTTATTTTTAAAAAATGTATATTTTAACTGTATGCTTCAGCAGGAGAAGCAACCCAAATACGTTTGCACTTGCACGCTTCATAATTTCTTTGCATTTTGAGTGACATTGTTGCAAAGCCATAGAGACAGCGCAGGGGGTTCAGTGACAGAGGGAAGTCCTCCTGCCCATTTTTTTTTCTTGGACATCCGATTTCTCTCCACGTAAACAAACTCACGTGAAGCGTGACCCAAAAAGCCCACCCACTCTGACCGAGAACGCTCTCCTTCCACACTATCCCACTTATCTGAGTAGTTTATTTACTGTCGTATATTAATAAAAGGAAAGCACGTGCTCGGTGAGCAGATAGGTGTTTATTTTAAAAGGTGATTTGACTCCCTGTACTAGCAGGGGCGTAACTAAAAAAAAAGGGGGGGATGGGAGGTGATTCATGATTTTGAAGAGAGTATTGTGTGCACAATAATTTTTTTTATTATTATTAGAGAACTTGCGTTGTGTGAGACCAGAGTAAGACTTCTAGAATGTCTTTTTTCAGAATGAAAAAATACATAACTGAATGTTTTTTTATGGAATAATATATTTTTAGTTTTTAGAAACGTTCATTATTTTTATTCAATTAAAGACAATTAATCAATACTGCATAATTTTATTTATATCTATGTTGATATTCTTACTTTTGATTAAATACATTTTCGATTTATTTCAATATGCTTTCTCTTTCGATATAGGATCCCACATTTAGCTAAAAAATAAAGTAATTTAAAATAATTGATTTACAGAGTACGTTTTCTTCTATCATTAATTATATTTTTAGGCAAACCTTCACTAGTTATGTCAATATCCTTTATTTCTACAGTTGTTTTTTAAAAATTTCATTGGATTTCTATCTAAATTTATGCTCATATCCTTATTTATTTACTAATTTACATCAATATGTTTTCTTATTTTAACACCATATTTTGAAATAATGGACACAAATATATTGAATTAGCTGAATTTGGGACAATATGTACTTTATATATACTAATCAGTCTCAATTTTTAGCTTTCATCACATCAGTATACTGAAACAAAAATATTTTTCATAGCATTTGACTTTGAGATTATTAGCAGCCCCCACCTGGCCACCCATTACAAATCTTTCTTGGTGCGCCCCTGTTCTGAAATAATTTAAAGCTGGTATGTAGGGCTTTACATTTTAAATAGGAACATTCATTTTTAGCCGATTTAATCCCTTTATTCCTCTTTTCCTCTCTCCCCCTTTCACACACGTAAGAAATGAAGAGTGTGTGGGAGCATTCAGGGCCACTGGGTCAAAACAGTTTTACATGCGCAAAAATGTTCCATTTCTACATGAGCTGAGCAGTAAACAGGCAGCCTAAATGTACTGAGATGATGATGATGATGGTGATGATGATGATGAATGAGCAGATCACGCGTTGCCCATAAGCGGACCGTACCAGTCGATATCAGTCAGCTTACTGGGATAAACTGGGGATACTGTTACAGCTGTTAAATGCAACATTAGCGTGCATTAGAAAGTGGGCTGACATCGATTCGGCTGCAGCATCATTTATTAGACAGCTGCTCAGAATTGAATCCGGCTGCCTGTATAAAGCCTCCTGCGCGCTAACAAACTGGAACCTAGAAACGCAATATTCCTCGCTAATGTCTCTCCACGCAAATATCACAAAGTCCTTGAACCGTCGCGGAGCTGCGAGCCACACGCCTTACTTTTAACACGCAGCCTCCCCGCCTCGCCTCGAGTTGACTTCACGTGGAGCCAGCCTCGGCAGACACGTGCCGCACATGGTCCCCCGCTACCACCCGCCTCCGCCTCCCTTTCCTCTGCCGCGCGCGCGCGCGTGGGCCGCTCGCGCTCTCAGCTCGTGCGCAGGGAATTCCTGCGTGTTTTGCAGATAGATTGGTCAGTGGGTCAGAGGGGTACTGCAGCCTTCCCAGTCTGCCGCGTGTTACTGGGCCGCTACCAGTTTGATGGCCGCTCATCGTGGAAGTAAGAAGAGTTGGGTTTCAGTCTGACACACTGAACGAAGAGCGTGAAAGGGACACATTAACCCAGATGCAGCTCGACAGACAACCGCGATTTATGTTTCAATACAACACATTCATTGCAAAAATGAAACCGCAACCAAAGTAGGCTATAGAAAAAAAAACCCTGCACAACTATATCTGATAACACAGATGTAGTTGTCATATTCTTGTTAGAATATACGTAAGGTATACAGTGCCAGATATTGGTTTGCTGATCAAATTATTTAGCCTTTAATGATAGTTTCTGTAAAGAAAATGTACTTTTTAAAAGTGATACCACTTATTAAGGGAACAAAACTATTCAAATCAGCCTGGCCCCATGTGAAGAAATAATTACCTCCTTAACCTAAAAGCTATTTGTGCCACTGCTGGCAGCTGCTGCTTCTGTCAAGCATTTTGTAGTAATTAACCCAAGTACACTTGAGCTGAAGGTCATGAACTGACAGGCTGACGTTCTGCTTCAGGACTTTCTGACAGAAAGCAGGATTGGATTTCTTTAGATTGGACCGTAATATGTTGTCTTTTCAGGTATTTAGACCTACTTCCCACCGTCAGACAGTGGTAGCTCTTTTTTTTCCAACGGGTCTGGCAGTAATTAGACCTGGATATGGGTAGTGAAATTAAAATAAATACACAAATGTGGTTGAGTACAGGTATTTTATGATTTGACAGTTATTCAGGTTGACTAAGTAGTGCTCATTTTCTAAAAATTAGTGAAATTATCCTTTACTAAAACATTAGCTTCGATGGTTGCCAGTGAGCCATTTTACCCATATCACAAAATGCCATTTGTTTTCCAAGTTCAATTCAACTCAGGTCAGTGTATTTTATAAATCACAAATTTACAGCACATGTCGATTATCAAGGGATCTTTAATAACAAGTAGCTGGCAGGAGGAAAGTTCATCCTCTTTTTCGACAGCCATGGAGTTTTAGTCCTGTAGAGCAATTAAATTTTCCCATCACCTTATGCACAGCGATCATCAACATGTTATTTTGTCAACTTTTTTTTTACTATTTAACTTGTATTCAGAGATTAACAGGGTTTTCTGAACTCTGTTGTCAAACTATATTTATCAATGAGTGTTTCCGTGAATGATTCCTGCTCTGTGTACAAGCCATAGGTGTTTTTTTTGTTGTTTTTGTTTTTTACAGCTATGCTGGTTGATGATTAGACTGAATAACTCCAAAGCATGTGGGTGGCATGGCTGACTAAACTCTGAGTTTGGTTGCATTTCTGTAGAAAAGGAATGAGAAGTATGACTGTAATCTGAAAGTTTTGTTGTTCTATCTGAACCAAGGGTGACTCTTTGACCTGACTGAACCACTGGGAACACCTTGACTCCTGAAAAACTTAGATCACCTCTTCATAAAAAATGTTCTTGTGACGAGTTCCTACAATAACAAGCAGAAGAACCAGATTTAGTTCTTCACAAATAAATGTGCAGCCAACTCACTTTAAAGCAAGATTTTTTTTAAAAACAGTCAGTAGAAGATGATCTTTGAAATGTTATTGTGATGCTGAAGGGAAAAAAACAGGCTAATGTCCGCTGAGGGCTATCGCCTGGATCGCCTCCCTCACGTGACGCGGGGCCAGCTGTTTCACGTGGAGCGAAGCTTAGCAACCATGCAAAAAAGGGCCTGGCTAAAGAAGTTAAAAGGGGCATCTCCCACCCCAACATGACTTGTGGGCGGATGTTTGTACAGTTTGGCTCTCGCACTCGGGGGTGGGTCCTCGTCATGGAGTGAAGTTATGAAGGTGGGGCATTAAAGGAAACTGTTTATGCCGTGTTTCCTAAAAAACAGCTCACATGTTCTTACCTGTGTCTGCACCTGGCAGCCGTTCAATTCCTGCAGTTTACTCTGTCACCCAGTTACATCGCATTCAAGGAAGCAGTCAGAACGTGGAATGTTTTTACTCTGGGTGGGAGGAGACGGGAATTTAAAATGTGGGAGTGGCGCTTGTGTGCAAACAGGACATGACCCTGAGATCTGCTAACGTCCATATAACCTTATTATCTCCACACACAACAAAAACAATGAGGTGTGCAGGCAAACATCTGTGTCTGATGCCAAAGCCGCTGCCACACATGAGACGGCAAGCCCAAAGCACCTCACGTGGGAACTCCAGAGGCACTTGAAGCTAAACAAGAAATGTTGCACGTGATCCCTAAGGGAAAGAAAACACAAGAGGCAAGAAATCCTTTTCTCAGATTATTCAAGGTCCAAATAGGAGACGTGCAGAGAATTGCATTGCTGATCAGGGTGTTGCCTCTTCAGATAAGTTACACCAGACATCTTCTGTTTCCTAGTCTGGGTTTCAGTAACCCGTTTAGCAGCACAGTGCAGATTTCTGTTTTGAGCTATGCTTCAAACCTGTCCAACAGGTAAGCATGAGTCATGGCCGCCAGGCAACCTTAAGAAGGACCACTTGGAGGAATAATGTGAAAAGTCTCTTTACATATTCATCCACCTGTTTTACTGCTGAGTAATCCAGCAATTAAAACAGAGCGTAAACAGAAATATTTGCATTTAGTTTTTTTTCTTATTTCATTTATAATACAGTTTAAAATGAAAAGTAGGTTAAAAGTAAAAGTAGGTCTACGCCAAGTTCACTTTAGGTCTTGTTCTCGCTCATGACTGGACGTATCAAAATTGATGGTTAGGCTTTTCCAGTAATGTAATAATCAAAACCAAACAGATTTTCTGTGCATTAGGAAAATATTTGGCACAATTAAATGATACTGTGCAGTTTTATGGAGCCTTAAAATGTGTACCGCAAAATTTCAAGGATAAAGTGAGCACCTTTTCAAACACATTAATTTTATAAAAAAAAATGTTTGTATCACATTTGCTACTTTAACTGTTTGTGGTTATATAATAATCTTAACCGCAAAGCATCATATTATTTAATCTATCCAGCAGGTTTTTAAGGAAATTACTAAAAGCGTGACAAAGTTTATTTTACTTGCATCAAAAACAAACTCTTGGTGACACAGGACAAGTGTTTGTTTGTTTTTTCAAAACCTATCCTTCTAATCCAGCTGTAAAAATAAAAGAGCACAAACCAAAACAGGAACAAATGTCTCTATATATTTAATTTGCCATTCGTTTTATTAATTCCCAGGTAGATTTTTATGCTTCCAGGTGGACATAAGGGGACAAAAACAGCCGTGTTGCTTCTGCACATTTTCCCATGGCTATTTTATGAGCGTATAAGGTGGCCGTGTCCTCGCTAGCTTTCCTCCCTCGCTCTCTGTAATCACAGCATTATAAGCCTCCTCTATTTCAAACGTGATCTGCCCTGGCGCTTGTCATGCTGCTGCTGCTGCTGCTGTTGTTGTCTACACGGGACTGCGCAAAGAGCCTTGTGAGCCAGGCGGGAACTGTGTCAAGAGTCCATGTGAGCTCCTGGTCAGGTGGCTGGCGGATAGATGGGTTTGCATGCCCAGAGCTAAAGAGAGGGAGGGAGGGAGGGAGGAGGGCAGCGAGGATGGGAGGGTGCAGGAGGGAGAAAAAAAGAGGGAGTGCAGAAAGGACTCGTCTCTGAAAGCAAGCTGGCAGGGAGCGGGCTGCACGTGAGAGGCCGTCTTTCATCCTGCGGGGGAAGAATCCTGTCTGCGAAACAAAGCAGGCGTGAGGGCGGGGCGGAAGGGGGCGGAGGGCGAGGGTGTAGGGGCGTAATGGGGCATTTCCGATCCGATGTGACATCCATAAACAAAGGCTCCGTTTATGAGCATCGGAGGCTGCAGTCACTAACGTGTTGTGACTTTCTGTCATTGTGTGATATGACACTATATTTACGCCACAAGCCTCTGTTTTTCAATGCGATGCGACATCCTGAAGGCTACTTTATCAACAGTATAAAAAGACCATGAAGCTCTTTAACCAAGAGAGATGCACTGTTGAGTGTGTGTGTGTGTCAGCTATCAGATAAAGATTTCTTAGCATCATCATATTTCATTGCACGAGATCGCTCTCTAAAGATCATTGTTTGAGAGGTTCTTCTAGTTCACACGACACTGATTGTTTTTCATGCTTTAACGGTCTTGTCATTCTGGTTTGACACCTTGGGACTCCTTGACGCAAATATCCAGATCAGACTAGTTGTTGCTGTAGTGTGACAGTTTTTTTTTTTTTAATTATTATTCTGAAATATTAATTGGATCAAATTTCAAGCTGTCCCAACATGGCCACAGTGTTGTTTGCACTCTCTGAACGTCTGCCAAGAGAGCTCTATGCTTCAAAGGAGAGCATTGCTAAACTTCTCGCACCTACATGGTGCATGTGAGCCATGACCCAGATAAACACTGAGGGGGTCAAACTAAGTTTCCAACGCTGTGTGCTCCCCTTCTCCAGGTGGTGTCATCCTGTATGCCGGCTCATCTGGCAGTGCCAGTCCGAGTCCTGGAAGCCCATCCAGCGGATACCAGACCCAGTCGCCGTCCTCCCACTCTCAGCCCTCGTCCCCGGAGGGGGTCTCCTTCCAGGAGATCGGGGTGCTGAAGCAGAGAGGCGACCATGGCAGAGGAAGTGTTTCCCCCAAAAGGGTCTTTCAGTTCCCGGAAGTGAGCAATGCTCCAGTTGCTCACATTACCACGGCGCCATCAGCGACCTACGGCCATGCCACACCTGCCAAAAGGTCCTGCAGTTTCACCGGAACATTCACCAGTAAGTTCTCACATTTCCACACCTCCGGTTCTCTTTGCTCACCTCATCACTGCCTGCAGTTCATTATTGTTCGTCTTTCCTCTGTTTGATGTTGAATTTGTTTTATTTGCAGAGACTGGTGGAATGGTGCTGTTATGTAAGGTGTGTGGGGACATCGCGTCCGGATTCCACTATGGTGTCCACGCCTGTGAGGGCTGCAAGGTAGGACGAGAAACAAGACATCCCACTCCCCTTTTGAGCCACAAGAATAAAAAAGATGTCATTCAAAGCATTTTTTCTCATTCTTTTTGTATTCTGTCTCCAGGGGTTCTTCAGACGCAGCATTCAGCAGAACATCCACTACAAGATGTGTGTGAAGAACGAGAACTGTCTCATCATGCGCATGAACCGTAACCGGTGCCAGCACTGTCGCTTCAAGAAGTGTCTCTCTGTGGGCATGTCCCGAGATGGTGAGGGACATGGTCTATTTTTAAATTATATCCCACTACCATAAACTTTTATGTATATTTGTTGCCATTTCATGAGCTCACGTGTAGAAATGGGGAAAAAAAATGCAAATTCAAAAAGTTTCTGCTTTGGTCTCATCTGACCAGACCGTCTTCTTCCACATAACCTTGCAGGTTTTTATTTGCAAAGGATTCTTAATATCACAAATTGTTTTCCTTTCACTTCACAAAAATGTGCAGCACTTTGTAATAGCCTATCACATAAAAGGCCAATATAGTTGATTAAAGTTTGGGCTTGTAATGTGACAAAATCTTATAAAATTTATGAGGTAATAAGTACAAATGTGGAAACTATAAAGTTAGATACCATAGTTAGTGTTGCACTGTTGTTGATCTCCCATGTTTTAATGAAAACACAAGCCAGATTCTGTCTTCCCTTTTTCTTCCGTTGTCCTCCTTTTGTCCTCTCCCTCCTCTCTGATTTATGGCGAGAGGAGCTTTAGTGTCCCTGTCGTCTTCAGTTTTGCTCAAACAGCAAAAAAAAGAGAGTTTACTTTTTAAAACTGGGACACAAAGCAGCTGATTACCGCCCTCATGTTCAGTATGATTTACAATCTTTGCAGGCAATCATCTGCGACATATTGTTATCCTGTCTTGTTAATCATTAAACCGTCCATAGCTTACCTATAGAATAATGTATAACTTCTTTGAAACTGCCCTTCTGCATTTTTTCCACTGCAACACTTCAGCCCTTCAGGGAATAGCTAAACTAGGTGATAATAAATCATGGGTTTTTTTCTGGAGCAAATATTTTTAGTTGACCCAAAAAGGAGCCAAAGCATGAAAATCTGCTAATTTATCAAACTGCAACCTGACAAAGCTCTATGTATCCATATTTTTATTTTAAATATGCTCACTTTAATGAGGAAAAGCTGCTTTTAGTCACATTTTTAGCCAGCCTTAGCCCACTTTTGTCCTTTCAGCCCATCATACCTGCCCCCTTGTCTTCAACGTTTCCAACCCTCATTCACGTTGTCACCTCACTAATGACACCAGGTTCAATGTTTTTGACCCAGTGACCTATTTCCACAGAGAAGCTCTTCTAAAAGGCGAAAACAGGGAGAAAACGTGCAGAGGGGGTGAGGGTGGAGACTATAAATAGGACAGCCAGTGAAGGTGCACCACTGAAAGAGGGGGAAGGGAGTGCTGCAAAAGGCAAAGAGGCGAACGAGACGGGCAGACGTGAAGGTTTCTCAATCTGTGGTGTAACAGCTGTGATGGAGTAAAGGACCGCCGATCAGTAACATGCACAGTCTAGTGCTCGAGTTTCATTCCAGCTGGAAGCTCTAATACATTCATTTATCGCTAAGCAGCATTATGTGGACATTTCCCACCTTGTTTCAGTTGGGTGTGAATATTTCTGAGACCTCTGCCCCCCTAAAAGAATTTAGATGTTTACTTCTCTCTGGTATCAATTGTGATACAATGGGGGAAGACGGAAGACAAAGCCGGATGATGTTTTATAAAAAAAAAAAGGCTAATAGCTTTCAGAGGGTAAATTCATTAGTCATAGAGGCTACCGCTGTAATATATCAGTTTGTGCTAACAGAAGACTGCTTTGTCTTGTTTTCTTTTTCTCCTCAGCGGTGCGTTTTGGGCGTATTCCCAAGCGGGAGAAGCAGAGACTAATGGATGAGATGCAGAGCTACATGAACAGTCTCAACGGACCGGCTTCCGTGGAGATGGAGGTGCCGCCTCCCTCCGACGGCCCCTGCAGTCCGCTCAACCAGACCAACACTGGATCCTGTTTTCCACCGCAGTCTTACCCCAGCGAAGAGAAGCCGCTCAAAACGGCAGCAGGCGGCAGCAGCCTGGGAACTCCGTCTTTCCAGAGCAGAACAGTGCAGGAAGCCGTCCCGTCCGCCCAGAACCAGAACCCAGCGCAGTACAGGGTTCAGGTGGAGCAGCAAAATGTCTCAACTGGCTACCACCTGACTGCGAACTTCCCAGCTCCTCCCTGCAGTAATGCAAGCTCCACAAGCACAAATGTCAGCAACGCCAACTACTCCTTCTCCTCCAATCAGAACCAGTGTCCAGTTAGTGGCAGTTTATCGTCTCAGACCTTCACAGCCAGTCATGGTGTCATGCCAGACAGAGATAACCAGAACCCAACATCCTGCCCCTGGAAGCTGAATGGAGGCGCCAAAGTGCTTGTGAGTCTCTCTTTTTGTTTTGTGCCGTTTAAATCAATGAAAATTAGTTTAGGGTCAGTCTAATATTATTATTCCTAATACTCGTCTATTTTCTGCTTTCTGCAGGCATGCCCTCTCAATTCGTGTCCCGTGGCTCCGGCCAGTCGCTCCAGCCAGGAGGTGTGGGAGTCGTTCTCCCAGTGCTTCACCCCGGCTGTTAAAGAAGTGGTGGAGTTTGCAAAGAGCATCCCAGGCTTCCAAATGCTGAGCCAGCACGACCAGGTCATGCTGCTCAAATCTGGCACTTTCCAGGTGCGTCCATCTGCCTAACGCCCCGAGTCTGTCCTCCATTCCCTTTCACTGTGCATTCCGGTGCTGACCAGGTCGTCTTCTGCCCACAGGTTCTTATGGTGAGGTTCTGCTCCTTGTTTGAACCCAAAGAGAGGACGGTGACCTTCCTTAACGGACAAACGTACTCGCTTGCTTCGCTGAGGGCTCTGGGTATGAGCTCCCTGCTGGATGCCATGTTTGACTTCAGCGAGAAGCTGGGCTCTCTGGGACTGGAACAAGACGAGATGGCTCTTTTTATGGCTGTTGTTCTGGTGTCTGCTGGTACGTTGGAGAAGTTTGCATGACCACAAGCGCTTTGTAAATTCTAAAATGGGATGTCTCAGTCAGGTTTTTCTTTAGTTTCTATGATGCCAGTCCTTTGTTGATGTCCAATACATCCTTACAGTCAATGTAAAGGAAAAGCTCAACATGTGAGTTGCTTCACAGTACCCAGTATTGCACTGAGCTCTAAATTGTGAGTTTTAATAATCATCAGTAACTATATTAAACTTAAAATATGAGTTAGCGTTTTGAACTAATTTACTCAAATAGGTTAACATTTCCAATATCAACATCTTCAATAAACCAACACTTTGTTCCTGGTAACAATGTTTTTGTGCAGAGCAGTTTGCTGAGGTCCTAGTCTAATACTAGCATGTAAACTCATTAATTTGATATGACTTTGATCATTTAGCTTCTAACATATTTTGTTGCTGATCGCGTGCACAAAACATACAAAAAAAGTTGTTCTTGTGTTTCGGAAACGTACTGCTCTGATTTGAACATCATATGTTTTAACAAGCGATGTTTCAGCTGCTTTCTACTCTCCTTACTCTGAAAGTTGATACAGACATAAATCACTGCAAAAGGTGGAAAACACGCAGGTTTTCTATTTATAAACATTTTTGCAAACTATTCAGAAAAAGATTTTTTTTAAATGAGGCATAAAGTTCAGGTTTGATGGAGCCGACATAAACTTTTGCAGACAGTGCAACACAAACAGATATATGGAATTGAGCTTGGTGATCAGCACCTCTACAGATACTTGAGACCTGATCGGGACATCTCTTATAAAAACACATTTCCACAGACTTAATGTTTCTTTCTTCCCCTTTTTTTTCCAGACCGCTCCGGTATTGTAGAGGTGGGAGCAGTGGAGCAGCTACAGGAGAACCTCATAAAGGCTCTGCGTTCGCTCATCACCATTCGCCGGCCGGATGACGGCACACTCTTCCCGAA
This sequence comes from Xiphophorus couchianus, assembly GCF_001444195.1. Taxonomy (NCBI): domain Eukaryota; kingdom Metazoa; phylum Chordata; class Actinopteri; order Cyprinodontiformes; family Poeciliidae; genus Xiphophorus; species Xiphophorus couchianus. Next base: position 19,144,909 of record NC_040247.1, on the reverse strand, counting down.
GTTGCTGCTGCGCCTGCCGGACCTCTGCACTCTGAACAATCAGCACTCGGAGAAGCTATTAGCTTTCCGCATAGATCCATAAGTTGACGTTTCATGGCAGAGTCATGAGGTATCCACTTCCGGGGTCCTCTTTGCTCTCCGTGTGAGCCTGGGTTGCTAGATTGAGCACCGTGGCCTCTGCATGACAGACAGCTGTTTCAGAAGCCATGCCAAGTTTAACTCTGAGGGCGAGGAGTGGAAGGAGTGGAAAAACACCGGAGAACATCAGCACAACAGGAGGTGAAGGCTCCTCAACTTTAGAGCTTCCAGCTGGACTGCCAAGAAGAAACAGACTGTATTCTTCCATGAGTTTCTTCGAGTCAGTGTCAAACCGTCACCTTTCCCCTCGCTCGGCTTCTGGTTTTTATCAGAAGCAAACTTTTTCTACCGAAGACCAAAAGGAAAGGGAAAAAAAAGGACAGAGCTTGTTGTTGCTCATCTGTCTATGTTCTCCTGTCCCAGCTCATAAAGCTAACAAGAAAGCACACACTTTTGAGATAAAAAAACAAAACATTTGCCAATACAAACTTCTTCTTATGCTCTTCCCATGTATAAAAAAAAAAAAAATCTGAATATAAAGTTTGTCCTAGCAAAGATCATTTCTAACATCCAGTTAGAAGCGCTGTTTGTGCTTGCCCTGTCGAAATGAAATAAGCTATTTTCACAACATGTTATGTGGGAAATCTTTACTGAAATCATCCATTTGTGATTGAGATATGTTTGATATTTTTAAGGAATGAATTGTATTTATACACGCTACAAATATTGGTCATTTTAGACCATGTTTGAATGGATATATGTATATGTTAAGGTGTTCTGTTGTACATTTTGTACAGAACATGCAGTAGTTGCTTCCTTGCTAGATGCAGATAGATGTATATGTTAAACTGAACTATTGAAAGCTGCCAGATTGCTTTATAGAGGATTCCCATCATGTGCTTTGAGGTTATAGCTTTTATTTGGAGAGATGCACCTGAAATAAATGTATTGTCACTGACATCATCAGCTTATGTATATTTTGTAAATGTCTATAATCGCAGCATAGAGAACCACTATTAAAAAAATATTATATACCATTTCTCTTTGTGCTTGTCGTCTTTTCCCTCTGATGCAGAGACATACCCATAGATCTGTAGCCTAGCAACTGAGCCAATCAGCCAATCGTGCTTCAGATCTGACAGTCATTAGGCTTTCCTTTTTCTTTTTTTTTCACCTCTAAAAGTGAAACATCACCTGATCTTTCACTGCGTTAGCGAGACCAGGTCAACTCAAAGATGTCATATTTCTTTAATTACAAGTCAGAATGTGACGCACAGGAACATTTTGTAGAGAGGAGGTGAGAAGAGGAAAGGACCATAAATAAACGGTTTAATGGAAAACTCAAATATGCCAGTGAAATGCCAGTTGCGCTGTAGGTTAAGTAGGGACGCCAATGTCTTCATGGTGTTCATGTTGAGAATAGACTGACCGTGAAACGGCGAGAAGAGAAGCTTGTGTTGCTTCAGAACAGAATGTCCTCTCACTGGAAATGTTTAGGGACAGTTTCCATAAACAGCAACTCTGCCCTCCAGAAGCTCTATTAATGACTCACTGGCATTAACTTCTTTTAAAATGCATGGGTAGGAAATGACGAAAACATTAAGTAGTATACCATCAGATACATGTACGCGTTTCTACAGAAAGGAGATTGGCAGTCTCATCAGGGAAATGTCACCTGACTGCACCAAATTTTAGCATTTAAGTAATCTAAGTACCAGAATCAGTCAGTGATTCCTCATACAGACATGGATTGGAGAAGAAAAACTAAAAAAATAGTTTTAGAAGTAATACAGTTCTTAATCTGAATGATGAACATTCATTAATGTAACAGAAAACAGACAGGTGCCATTACAATAATTATTTTAAATTCAGATTTCTGCATTAGAGCACATTACTGGTGATCTTCAGCAGTGATAAGCTGATCCATGAGGGCATTTTTAGGTCTTCATCTGCCACCTGCTGGACAGGACCGGAATAGAAAAGACACGTTTCAGATTTAGATACAGTCATTTTAATTCTGGTGCAGTGGATTCATACAACAATAACAAAATTTATAACAACAGCAGCGCTTTATTTTCTAATGTACCGCACATTTTGTGGCTATGTGTGTGAATAAATAAAGTTTGACTCAAGTAATATTTTATATTAGTCATATTTAGAGGACGTGTCTAACTTCAGCTTTATTACATCCATTTGGTTTCAGTTGCATCCAGCTCTGTTTAATTCTTGACATTTCAGTTCATTATTTCAATTGATGCCATTTCAACTTAAACTAATTCGAATAATTTTTCCTTCCGCTTAAATTAATTCAATTCATATTAATTTAAATGCCTTCATTTGATCCCAACTGCCGGTTTACAAGAGAATAAACCTCGAGATGCCTTGATTATCCTCTGCTGCCATCTGATGGTCATTAATGGGGAAAAAACACACAAGCTTCCTTGATCAGGATTGGGTTGTTTTTTCTTCTGCTGTCCTCTGGTGGACAAACTAGAGGACAGCAGAAGATTGAGCTTTTATGACGAGTTTCATTCCAGACCCATCCATCCATTTTCTAACACCCTTGTCTCTAGTGGGGTTGGGAGGGGTGCTGGTGCCTATCTCCAGCTAATGTTTCGGGCGAGAGGCGGGGTCACCCTGGACAGGTTGCCAGTCTGTCGCAGGGCAACACAGAGACAGACAGGACACACAACCATGCACACTCACACCTTGGGAGAATTTAGAGAGACCATTTAACTTGACAGTCATGTTTTTGGATGGTGGGAGGAAGCCGGAGAACCTGGAGAACATGCGAACTCCATGCAGAAAGACCCCGGCCACGCAGAAAGGACCTTCTTGCTTCAAGGCAACAGTGCTACCAACTGCGCCACTGTGCAGCCCCATTCCAAATCATGTTAGATCACATTAGGTCCTATAATAGTATTGATCATTGTTCTTATATTTGTAACTTATACTATTATAAGTGTACTGCCATGTAAAATAATATCAAATATTTTCTTCTTTTTCTTTTGTTGTATGATTGTTTAAGCACAGTGCAAAGGATTACAAGCAGACAAAAGCAGAATCCTTTTAGGTAAATCTCCTAATGTGAACTTCATAATGATCTTAACTTCACACCCGTTACTTTGTCGTGCCTGTTACCAAAGCTGTCTGTTACACAAAACATGATGTCATTTGTTTACAAGATGCTAAAATTAAACTTTCCAGAATCTATCTCAAGCTGGACTCCTTTCCCGCTTTGCCACACTGGCTTTTTTTTTTAAAGGTTTTATTGCAAAACATCGACAACAATAACACTGACAGGAATAGGGTGAAGCTTTGCCAATAAATATTACTGCAGATATTTGTTTTGTGTTTGACAGTAACTGTGAAATGAGGAGCAAAATGTGCACTGGTAAGTCAAAAAAAAAACCCATCATGCATTGATTATTTCTTTTATCTCAATGCCAGAGTATTAAACATTAATGTGAAAGGTGATATGAATATCAAATCTGGGTACCACTTTGCAATAAAGCTGCCCTTATCGATGGCTAATAAATAGTTTATAGCTATGTTATCCATTAATTTATAAACAGTAAATAATTACTGTTTATTATGCAATAATTAAGTGTGAGAAGGAGATTATATGCTAAAATAATATGTTTACAAATGCTTATTGTGCTTACAAGGTAGTCTGAAATGTTTAGTAGAACAACTCTGGATAAAATATAGAGGTGAACAGACTCGGCTCACTGCTTGGCAAGAAACCGGAAGATTTTGTCCGTTTCTCACCCTTAATTAATGCATAATAAAGAGCTATTAATAATTCATAAAGCGTTTATAGATTAATTAATAACATATCTATAAACTATTTATTAGCCATCTATAAGAGGAGCCTTATTGTAAAGTGGTATCCAAATCGGTATTTGCTTACATTTTGTGGAGTAGAACAGTTACGTCATGCTCGTGTAGTTCAGTATTTTAAGTCATTTAAGACTATCTGGTGAGCAGTAAAACAATTAGAGATTTATACTCAGCTAAGAGGGTCAGGGACATAAATAACCACTCGTATTTGGCGAAACGCACTGGTCCAACCGTGCTGGATCCCAGCGCTCTGGGTCTACCTGGAGAGTGTTAGAGCGAGGTGATCAGGCCCGGGCAAACGGGGGTGGAGGGGTTGGAGAGGGATCAGGGTTAGAGAGAGATTAACGTAGGCCTATAAAGCTGTGTAATCCGCTCAAATTCAGAGCGTCAACTCCTCCACAGACAGCGTCTGTGCTCACACTCTCAGCGTGTTTCGGAGCCACAGGGAGCCACAAAACGACGAGGGTCGAGTGGCAAACCGACTTGGTGTAGAACAGGAAAAAGAAACACCACAGGAGGCTGAAACCTTCCTCAGCATCTGCAGCTGAAAGGAGCACGAAGGGAGAATCATGAAAAAGTCAAAGGTATCAAAGGTCTTTTTGTTTCACATCGAACTAGATATATATATATATATTTTTTAAAATGTCGTCATGAATGGGGTATGCATGTGGATAAAGAAATGTTTTGATAAACTACAAAATCTGAGCTGATTAATGCAGAATCTTTTTGCTGAAGTCCTTTTTGCTTTGAAAAGTCCTTTTTTTAAAAAAAAAAAAAATCCTTTTTGTTATGAGGGAAACAAGGTGTGTAATCAGTGGTAAGCGTAATCACGCTGCTGCACTTTTCGCACCGCGAATATTTATGTGCATTTTGAGTTTCTATATTTTCAGTTTTCCTTTATTACTTTCGTCTTATTTCCTTAAAAATTTTTTTTTTTCACCAGTTCGAATAAACAAACTGGTAGAGTCAAAATATCTTGTAATGCTTTAGATTCTGTATCAATACAGATTCAAATTGTCACTTTCGTTATAACGTTGAAAGAGATGTTATAACGTTCTAAAAGGAAAATGGATTAAAAAAGTCTGAACTATATTAACCCACATATTTACTCAGTACAGCATCTTTTTAAGGAAATTCATTTGTTTGTTCTGCAGTTATATGTAATAAACATGTCAAAAATAACATCATAGTGTTAAAACGTTTTGCTGTTATTATATCATTATTGCAAACACAAGTGGCACGTCAGATCAAGCATCAAGGTGACGTTACACCTGTAAGGATATCAGCCATAATTGTAAAGTCACCTCACTTTTGTTTTTTGGCCTCCCTTTGCCTATGAAGGTTATTATGATCCTTCGAACTAATCTAGCAAGTGAGGCCAGATCCATTTTGCATAAATTACTCATAGAAACTTTTCCCAGACAGATTCGAGAGTTACAACCCCCGGTGAGTTGAGAGCAGGTGGGATGATGCCAGGATTTAATGGTCCCGCTTGTCTCTTGCTGTATCCCAGCAGGTGGGGAATGAGAACGAGCCTCCCAGCTATCAGGAAGCAACTGCAGGTGAAGAACTAACACCGTCTCTGCAGACGATGCAATGGTGCAGCTGGAAGATGGTTATGATAATATATGTCCTTTTTTTCCCTCAGGTTATCCTGAGATGGAGGCCCAGTTTGCCTGGGATGATAAGACCATCAGGAGGACTTTCATCAGAAAGGTGACTGAATGCAGACTGAATCAAACGAAGCAACGTAATAAACTGAAAATAAATAAATAAATAAAAAGAACCCTAAATCTGACAAAGTGCTCGTCTCTCTGTAGGTTTACGCCATCCTCATGCTCCAGCTGTCTGTGACTGTCGGGATTGTTTGTCTCTTCACGTTTTGGTAATTTGGTCTCATTTTTCCTCCTCCTGTTCTGCTGATCTGAACTGTTATTTATTGATGCACATCCAACCGAATCTAGACAACCGATGTTTTCTTTTCAGCGCACCCGTGAGGTTTTATATTCAGACCAACCCCAGCTTGTACATGGCATCTTAGTGAGTAAAAATACTTTATTATATCATTGTTCACACTGCCTGTTTACATGATTGATTAACTTTTTTTCTGGCTTTTACAGCATTATGTTTTTTGCAACCTACATTGCTCTGTCCTGCTGCGGAGATCTGAGGTAAATTCTGTTTACAGTCCAAATGATGATTGCCTAGTCCTGACATATTAGAGTGTTGTGATTTTTATCTTTTTAATTTGACACTTTAATGGTTTATATTAGTGATTCAGTTTGTATGCCATACTAAAATGTTTAGCTTGCTCCTTCTCATATTGTTAATCATATTTGATACATGACACTTTTGTGGTCACACTTAAATAACGGTTCACCTTTAAATTAGGATTTTGTGCATTTAGCAACATATTTACCCAGTGCAGCAGGGTTTTGAGCAAACTCTTTGTTAAAGAGGTAAAATTGTACCAAAAATGATACATTAGGCATTAAAGGGCTAAGTTAGGCAAATCTATATATTTTTAGATACAATGCAACTGGAATGCAACTATGATTTAAATCCATAAAAGTAGATTCATGTTTATATCAGCACACAAAAGCATAAACATTGATATGTTGTGACTTTGTTATAGAAGCTGAGGAAACTTTGCATGAATAAAGCTACATTTGATGTTATGGTGAGGATGACGATGTATTTTTCTTTTCTCCTAACAGGAGGCAGTTCCCCTGGAACATTACTCTTTTAGTTCTTTTTGTAAGTATTTTTCTCCCAGAGTTAATAAAACTCTAAATGTTGTTCTCTGTCCTTTACATTCACTTCCCCGTAACTCTGCCTCTTTTGCTTTTCCTTCAAAGACTTTGAGCATGGCCTTCATGATGGGGTTTGTTTCAAGGTAAACATTACCTACCAGGCAGAAGCAGTGTTATATATTTCAGAGTAAGATGTTGTGTTTGTAGACAAACTAATTTTGAAATGTTTGCAGCTTTTACAACACCAAGTCAGTGATGCTGTGTCTGGGAATCACAGCTCTGGTGTGTCTGTCTGTCACTGTGTTCAGCTTCCAGAGCAAGGTGAGCAGAGAAGAAAATGCTTCATCATCGTCTATCCAAACAGCAAAACAGCAGTAATTTGATGGAAAAACTGAATAATTTCCTTATTTGTTTGCTACAGATTGATGTAACGTCCTGCCAGGGCGTGCTGTTCTCTCTGTGTATGGCCATGCTTCTCTGTGCTATTACCATCTCCATCGTCGTCCCCTTTGGATATGTATGTCACCCCTCTTTTCTTTCCTTTTTTTATCCGGAGCCTTCTAGAAGAAGGCTAATTTAGCCGAGGATAATGATGAGTTAAACAACAGTTGCAGGTTAATGCTTCAGGTGCCGCTGGCTGTGTCCACTTATGCATCAGTGAGAGGGGATTGACCCAGCAGATAATCCTGGACTCTACTGTCTTCTGCTTAAATTAGCACGCCGACTGTGTTTGGTAATGGTGGTTGTCTTTCATCACAGGTTCCCTGGTTACACGCCATCTATGCAGTGATAGGAGCCATCCTCTTCACTCTGGTAAGTCAGTCAGAATGCTGTTATATTACAACCACAAACATTAATGTGTCATCATAGCTGTGGCTACAAAAATAAAGTTTATTATTGGAATTATTCTTATATTTGATGAGTGGGATTGGTGTGTTTACTGTGATACAGTTTACACTTTATTTAAAGAGGTGTACATGACACTGTCATAAATATGACAAAACACCTGTTGTGACTAGGAAGGAGTCTTTATGAATGTTTGCGACTGTTGTCATGAAGAGTCATTTGGTAAATAATGACACTTTTCATGCAAAGTTGCTTTAAAAGTCCAATAAAAGTGCCAACTTTGCATTATTTGGTAAATCATGACATTTTAATGCAAAGTTGGCACTTTTAATAGACTTTTAACCCATTTAATCCCACCAGTAACAATTGTTGCCAGACATTTTTTCTAACTTCTGGGAGCTCTAGAACAATCATTTTGACTTTTGGCAGATAATTGAAGTTTTAAAATAAAATAATAATGTGTCTACTCTATGCAATATCAATTTCATGTATCTAGTGTGAAAGGTCACATGACCAGATCTCTTTACTTTCTGCCTGTGACGCTGGAGGTAAATGTTAGTCACAAACCTGTACAAGAGGAAGTCAGTAAAATAAAATAAAATATTTTGAACATATGTTCTTTCAAGTGTCTTCTACTGATGTATAAAGAAAATTGTATCCCTTCATTCATCTTTTGATCATAAGAAGAGTGAATGTAAGCATGGCAACAATTGCTGCCGCTAGTATAATACATAGACAGGACTAAGCTATGTGTCCATAGCTTTGCTGTTTATTTTTTATACCTTGCTGTTCCCACACAGCTTAAAACTATCAGATATTTTAGATCTTCCAGACCTGAAGGAACATCAAAATGATGTCATCTACATCACTGTCATTCCCACAGTTGAACCCCTCCCTACCTTCACCCCACCAAAAGACAAAGTGTGGCCCATGCACTGAATGACTGTTATAAGATGACGCCACGCCTGAAACTAGTTTAGGACGGAGCCAAGGTGTAATGCTTGGTCTGGTGAAACAGGGAGAATTTCCTCCCAGATGCAGATTTGTTCATACTAATATTTTCACCTGACTGCCTCATTGATGAAATGACCAAATGAGGTCAAAGGTCACTCGGCACATTGAGACAATGACATCTGCATTGACATTGAATCTCTATGTATCTAAAATATTTCTGAAGACTCTTGTAACCATTGTTTGTTATAACAGGTTATGCATGTCATGATTATTTAAATGTTTTTATATGTTTAAATAGGCCAGATTTGTGTAATTTAGACTATGCAGTTTCCCACCGGCAACAATTGTTGCCAAGTATAAAACCTACATTTTTACTAACATAACCAACATAAAATGTAATAATTCATAAATATCATGTGTTAGGGAGGTCCGAGGATTGAAATGCCTGCATTTATTTTGCAGGAAAAAATTTGGGATTAAACAGGTTAATGCGACTTGTAAAGCAACTATACATTAAAAGTGTCATTATTTACTGAATGACACTTTGTGACAACAGTCAGACGTTCATAAAGACTCCTTCATGTTCATAACTGGTGTTATGTCATATTTATGACAGTGTCATGTCAGTCTTATGCACACCCCTTCAAATAAAGTGTTACCGTTTAAATTTTGGCCTAATCTGGAGTTATGCCATAATCCATTTTTTGGATTCTGAAAAAAATTGTTAAAATATGAGCTGTGCAAAGCTGAGGATGTTGTTTCATAACCTCACTCTATAACGCCTCCATAAACCTCTGCCTGACCTGTCTGCTGTGTTCCTTGGGCTTCGTGACACTGCTTGTTCTCTAATGTTCTCCAATAAACTTCTGAGGTTTTCACAGAACATTTACTGAGATTAAATTACACACTGGTGGACACCATTTCCTCCATAACTTCCCTTTTAATTAGTGGGATCTCTTTAAATGGACCTAAGTACAGATTCTACTTTTGAAAACCGTGGATCATTTTTTTCCGACTAGATTATTAATGTCTATCACATATTGAAATACACTGAAGTTTGTGGTCGTAATATGAAGACTTCTGGAACTTCTATACAAAGCAGGAAAAGTTTTTTTTTAATTGATCTTAACTCTTATTTCCTCTCCCTGTCTTTTCCTGCTGCAGTTTTTAGCTTTTGACACACAGCTGCTCCTAGGAAACAAGCGCTACGCCATCAGTCCAGAGGAATATATTTTTGCGACACTCAGCCTCTACCTGGACATCATCTACCTGTTCAGCTTCCTGCTGCAGCTCACAGGAACCGGCCGGGATTGAAGCGTGTGGCGTTGAAAACCTCCAAAACCAGCTCAGAGTCCATTCCCAGCAGTAGAATAAGAAATCAGGGATATCTGAATCCTCTGATCAGATTCCCGATCAGTCTATTGCTTCTTCATGTAGCCCCAGTGTTACCACCCTGCTGCTGGTTCATACTGTAAGACACACATCACCTGAGGGAAGTGGTTTATATTTGTTCAGTGCTCTCTGACCCTTCATGTTTAAATGTCCGGGAATCGTTGTGTGGGTTTTCTGTATTGACTGCAGTCCTACAGTAAATGTGTGAGTTCTCACAATCAGAGCGATCAGCGCTGACTCACTGGCTCCATTTCCGTTTAAATACCACTAAGTCAGTGGCTGAGATTCAGCACATCTGCTCTGATGTGCTGCTCTTTTGGATTCATCTGATGTTATTTAACAACTTATTTTGAAAGGAGCATGTAGATGACCTTTTGTACCTGTATTAGCATTACAAATCTTTTTAGATGCCGTGCTCTGTACACTGTCAATTTATGGATGAAATTTGAAATTTGATCGGAGAAACTTGTGTATTTTACCTGAAAAGTGAGCGAACATCAACCACACGGGAAAACGTGTGTGTAGCATGTTACAGGGCTTTTAACTGGTAAGATCTGTTTAAATATAAATCATGAATTGATGTTAAATGTGGCCTTTTAGGTGTAATAGAAATATTTTTTTCTTTCTCAGATTAATGACTTGTGTAAGAATGAGGATGGTTTAGTGTTGTGAATAATGCAACTATTTTATTTTATTTTTTCCAAACTTAAAGCTATGTGTACATGCTCCAACTCTACTAAAACCTGACTCATCACATACACTGTATGGTTTGTGTGAACAATAAAAAAGTGAAAACCAAAGCAGTGAAGTTTTCTGATCACATATCCAGTTAACATGATGTCAGAGTGTAAACTCTACACATTATTTTATTTTGAAAGGTTTTCTCTCTTTTCTTTTTTGCTTTGGGTTATTAATTTAATCCAAGCAAATGCTAAAAGAGGGTTTAAGTAATAGCTGAAGTCAGAGAACGCTAAAAAACAACAACAAAAAACGAGACTGAAATTAAACATGTTTAAGACATTAAAAAAGAAGTCACAAAAATGATTACAATTCTATATAAAACATATCTTATTGCCACCACAGATAAAAAAAAATGTCTTGCATTCTCATTTATCTAATTTGCACCTTAAAATGTATCAAAATAAAACTATTGAAAACAATATGATATAAAAAAATAGATCCTGCTCATCCACATGTGGATATTTAATACCAATTTTAACAACAGTAGGAAATTCAACTAATTAAAAAACAATGAGACTGAGCTAAATGTTTCTGTAAAAAGTATAAAAAGCATTACCTGATCCGCCTGTACACACTGCTCTAAACACCATCCTATTTGAGCTCTTCACAAGTCCTTTATTGCAAAAGTAATAAAACTAAAAAACACGAAGACCTTAAAGAACACGGCCATATTTTTCTAAAAGCAATAACTTCGAACCTGGACAGTCAGCTGAACTAGAACTCCGACACAAGAGCTACTCTACTGTTAAGCTATGGGGCTTCTTGTGCTTCCTCTTGGTTCAAAAGCAAAAAGCCCAAACCGTAATCTCCCCCATTACTTGGTCTGTTAGACACTAACGACAATAAACGCATATAATATACTTGAGAACAAGTGCAAAATAAGGTAAAAACATTGTCCGTTATAATGGATTAAAATCCTTAGATACTTGTGTAGCACATTTTTACAAGAAAAATGTCAGAGAATATTGTCTACCAGCACAAGCTAAAGCTAATGTTAGCCACAAAGTTTAAAGCAAGTAAAACTCACCTTCGTGTCCGTGAATGTATAATGCATTTCTCCAGCTTACTTGTTGGAGCTTCGGAACTTCATTAATTGTTACCTTGGGCTATAGCCCTGAAAGCACCCAGCGTAAAATGCCATTTTCAATAGACCGGAAGCGACCGAGCCGCTTTTTCCCGAACAGGAAAGCTGACGTGCAAAGCGTCCACAGACTATCAGCCTCACTGAAGCCTTATGTTGTAAAACATTTAAGGATTTTTACATTTTACTGTTCAAAAAATACCAGATTTTGCTCATTATTGCAGATTTGTGTCTGACTTATGCTACTAAAAAAATAGTAATAATAATTAGACAATAAAAAAAGTACTTTAGTAGTCTTTACTCCAGCAACTTTTTACTACTACTTGAGCAATTACTTTTTTGAAGAGAAAATACTCTCTTTGGAACTAATCTACTCACCTCTGCACAGTTACACATACAAATAAAAACAGGACTCTTAAACATTAAAAGTTGTTTTATTATAAAAAGAAAACTGACAAATTCAAAGATAAATCAAAGAGAAAGTAAAATCTTGTCTCAATCATTAAAAAAAAAACACAAGTTAAAGACAATTTAGCAACTCTGGCACAGGAAGACAAAAGTAGCCAAGTGGCATTTGCAAAATAAACCAAATAGAAAACCTCTTTCCACTAACAAACTGTACAAAATGAGTTATTGTATAAATAATAAAATGTTCACAAACAGGGAGTTTTACGAGCCCAATGGATTTTCAGAATGCTTCACAAAAATGTTCAATGTGGAAAGTTCAACAATACTACCTTGAGCTAGACTTTAATCAATAAAGGGTGCAGAGAGTAAAATTTCAGACGATCTGCTGGGACGCGAGCCTAGACATTCTTTTACTCGGGGAGAATAAAAATCAGTATTGTTTGTTGTAAATCCCTCAAAACAAGCAAGTCACACAAAATGCCGGGCTTCATCATCATGTTACCATAGCAGCTGCAACAAGACATAAACATGTGCTTTACAGCGGATGTTTTGTTCTTTATAGCCACTGCGGTTTCTCCTGCCCTCTCATAAAGAGAGGTGGAGCAAGTTGAGAATTGAGCCATAAGATCTCACTACATCCTAAGCGATGGCTGATCCACTAGGAAAATAACCGTATCTGAGAAAACAGATGTGTAGCATTGTGAAATCCAGACTGGACAACCTAAAACCACCCGCTTGGAAATCCTGTCTTAGCAGCGAAACAATTTGAAACTATGAAATAAGCCACCAAATTAACTTTAGGATGGATTTTTTTTTTCTTTAAAAGAGCATTTGAAATATTAGTAAGTGCAACAAATTCTTTTTAAATCTTAAATTGTGTGTACTATCTACAAAATTAGTTTGAGTATTTATTTTTTCTTATAATGCAATCAAAAGACACATTCATTTACAAATATTACAACTTCTTCTTGTAACATTTTCTCTTGTAAAAAAAATAAAAAAATAAATAAACACTGCTTTGCAACTAACACATGGTCATTTCATAGTTTCAAATATCACGGTTTATGTATTAAAAGTGGTGGCTAAAACATGGAATAGCATTTATTTGGATATTTCCTTCATGGTGCACTGAATCTGAAAACTTGATAGTCACGATGTTATCTGGACAGGCCATAAATCATACAACAACAAAAAAAAAAATCAATGAATCACACAAGATGAAACAAAATAGAATGGTAAAGAGAGAGCAAGTAGAAAGAGAAAAAAAAGGCTATTTACAAAACTAACTTTTGTGTCTGAAAACTGTCTGTTTAACACCATGAAGAGCAAAGCTGTTTTCCTCCTGGATGTGTGTTGAACCCCCCATAGATTCACCAGTGTGTCTGCATGCACTCAAAAGCTCTCCTATTTACAGTACGGGGAAAGTCCACCCTACAAATGCTTTAAAAAAATTAATCAAGAGGACATTTCTTAGATGCATCGTCTTCATAGGTCTGCAAAGGAAATAATAAAACTGACCTGTGGTCATAATTTGGAGCATGACTGCACACTTGTCCTATTTCTAATGTCTGAGTTAATCCAATTTTTTAAAATGTATTTTAAAAATAAAATGGAGATGGCTACGTCTTTGGTTGCAGAAACATAAAGCAGGAAAACAGCTAAAAGTTAATATCATAAGAAAGACCAGGACAGAATCAGGATAATGAAACTGTGAAGCCTTGAGGCAGACGTCATCTACCTCGAAAGATGAATGATTAAACAGGAGCATAAACCAGCAGCGACTGATGTGATAACTAACTAGACGGGATGCAAAGTAGCCTGTTGCCATTTTCATAGTATATACAAATAAAAGTCAATTCAGTGAGAAATCAGGCAGTAAATCCAGAAAAGGATCATTAAGGCTTTGCTAAAAATGTTTAGTTTTTTTTTTTTGCAGAATTTTGGATCTCTCACAAATTCATTCAGACTTGCAGTCTGACTAAGGCTGTAAGAATCGTCTGTAATGGCACTTCCATGGTCTGGAGAGCAGTCCTTTGTAAAAACCACTACTTACTATCTACATATCTACAGTTCTGGTGTCTACAAATTTACAGGTCAACATATTTGAACAGACATGGTGACGTAAGCTTCACTTCACTCGATGTGCTGACCGGTATTTGAACACCGCTACACTGAGCAGGACGAATCGCTTGGATCAGCACAACATTTAAGTCAGTTTGGTTGAGCTCTCGGCTCTGAAAAGCTCTCTACAAACAGTTCGGATACAATATGAGGACAGACAGGCGACACAAGGCTTGGAACGGAAATTTTTCATGAAAGTAAAACAAGAGAAATCTTGATGTGAACAAGAGAACAGCCTCAAACCATTCGAAGAGGAAACTAACATCTAGTCTCTGTGAAGAGATAAACTCTACAGCTAAAATCTAACCAAAGAATATTTAATCAAAAAAAAGGCAAATCTTTTCAGCAACAAACAAGAGAAACAACAACAAAAAAAACAAAAACAGAAAAAATATCTTTCTACAAACTAAAAACTCACTGACAGAATCAAACTCAGATGACAGCAGCATTGAAAAAAAAAAGACTTATCACTCCCTTTCCTATCAGACTAAACCATTCGGTGGGATTTTCTAAGTCTTTCATTAATTTTCCCTCATCACTTTTACTAAACTACTCTTTAATTTAGTAACTGCATTGCTCTTTTTACACATAATATCTAACTGCTTCTTTCTAAAGCATGTTCACCTAACCCCTGGGACAGAGGTTAAATTAAAAGATACCTGATGGCAGCTGCAACAAAACCGCTTAAAACCACTTCGCAGAGATAGGCATGGGCCCTGTGAAAATATAAAGCTGAGCAAAAATTACACGGTTTCATAGGTATTGAAAGACAAAATTAATACATGTAAGAAAAATTTAAATTAAATTAAAAAGCATAGAGAAATTGGCTAACAGCAACACTCTTCAGAGTGGAATTTGTTACAGAGGGAAGAAGACTCAAACGTAGCAATCTTTAGTATCAGTAAAGCATTTATAAATTAAATCTTGGGAAGTGCAAAAGGTTTCAGAAGCTATTATTTCTATTTTAGCTATTGAGTCCTGTCTTCTGTTCATTCTGGAAGCTGCTTTTAAACAGGCTGTGAGAGACAGCAGGAGGACTAAATGCATCATAGCAATGTTGCTCTGTTTTATTAACCTGAATTTAACATGAAGCATCCTGTACTTAGAAATGTTGCGATCCCTTTGGAAGCCTCAGAGTTAAGGTAACAGCCTGCAATCTTTAAGTAAATCTTAATGCGGAACAGCACCTTTTTGTTCCTGACACTGGCAAGACGAATAACTAATTTAAGATGCTAAACGCAGCTTAAAATGTTCTACCTTCAGTAATTTAGATTTTTTTAATGTATATAACCGTAAAACCCTGCTCTACAGAGGCTCCTTTATTATGCAATATGATGTTGGGTCTGTAAATATTATAAATAAACAATAACCGGCCACACAAAAAAACTACAAACTGACAAAACTACTGCTAGCTGGTTAATTACATGTGGAAAGGCTAACATGGGAGATTGCTATGCTAACTATGTCATTTCTGCCATTTGGCTCTTTATAAATAAAAGTTGAGAGGCTGGCAAGCTAATATTTTTAGCTAATGAGCCAGGTTAGCTGTCATGTTAGCAAAACTGTACATAGCCGTTTATTCACCAATAGACACTAAGATCTTGGTATATGTGGAGTTTTGTTTCAATGTAATACCTTCAATTAAATTGATTTTTGGCTAATATGCTCAATTTGCAGCAAGATGTATTGGGAGCCTGACAAGCAATTGTTAGCCAGTTAATTAGTGATGTTAGTTGCTGTGTTAGCTTGACTGTACCGGGATGTTTGTTGCTATATTTCATTTTAAAACAATAGCTACTTTAAACACCTTTTTTCAAAAAAGTCTAAAAATGTGTTCCTACTTATGGTTATGACACACTTATTGCAGCGATCACTATATGCTGAAAAACTGTCCTTTCTTTAGCATCAAGATTCGATGTTTGATTGTGAAACCGTGACTTTGTAAAATCGAATAACAACAAACATGATGATAGCCCATGCCTACTCATTGACAAAAATATGTGATGAGATTGCAATCTAATATACCAGGATGACTGTCAAAATGAACACAAGTCACTTTGATGTTTCTTTTAGCTGATAAATACACGACTGGAAGCCACTACGTTTTCAAAAACCAAAAGAGTCACTTTAGAGAATCCATTAGTGTGTAAGGTCAAAATTTGTAAGTCCATTTTAACTTGTCTTTAAAGACTACAACATTAAATAACTTCTTTTTCATAAATGTACGCTTCAATGATTAAAAACTCCAAAAAAATAGAACTATGATTTGAATATAAATATAAATAATCGATTGTCTTTTGTTCTGTTATGGTCTAAATAAACAAAAACTATGAACAGTCAACGTTATTTTCAGGCATGTGTGAATAGAAATCTCTGCAGCAGTAACAAGAAGAAGTAGCTTTAAACGGTTTACCCCCCACAGTTAGAATGACTCCACACATCAGACCAGCAAAAAGTTTTGAAATCTGTACAAACTGCTGCTGCAAATAGAATGTCAAACAGATAACAAAAAAATAAAAATAAAAGTTTGCATATTTTACACAAAAAAATAAAAGACACATTGTGTTTCAACTCTTCCTTGAATCACTCTGAAACATCCAGAATGCTTTTTTTTTTTTTTAAAATAAGAATTCGCTATACCACTTGCACAAAAATAATGCTCTGTGTCATTTCTTCCTCTCCTATTTCTTTTGACATTTTTCAACAACGTTGTTATTTTTTTTTTTCTTTTTCAGTTATCAAAATAGACCCAATCTTCTTTGAAGAAGGTTCCCACCTTTGGTTGGTCAACTCTTCAGGACGTGAGCTGAAGAGTCTGATGAAGTTAATTGTTGTCCTTTTTCTTAAACAAAAAAAAAAGAAAGAAGAGCAAAAACAAAACAAAACAAATAACAATACAGACACACACACATTCACGCCCACAAGTACAAACAAGCACACTCACTGGCACACACGTGTTCCTTTTGTTATCCGTGTTCAAGTCCCGGTGATTGGTTATGGTTGAGATCTCTTCCAGCTTAATCCTGTTTTGGTTTGGATTTGTTTCTTGCCCTGCGGCTTCTCATTGGTGGGAGCTGGAAAGTTCACAACACAGTGTTGATACTTTGAAGGTGCTCAGTAAACAACATGCATAAGATATAATAATCTCTAAATACTACTTTAAATAAATAGCCTCAATTGCAATCACTCTTTTTTTCTTTGTCACTTTTTTATAGCAATAAAAATCTAAAAAATACTCAGTTTTTTATTCTAATAAGTAAACAACATCCAGAGCAGCCAGTGCGATGCACAACGCCGGGCCCTGGACATTTTCCCACCTCAGCTTCACTTGGTGTGTTGGTAGGAGTAGTTTGTATGTTCTGCCGGATTCTCCATGGCGACCTGCTGCTGCTGACCACCGTTCTCCTGACAGAAAAAAGTAAGACAAGATGTGTTGCAATAAAAAAAAAACTATTTTAAAAATACTGAAATGAGCAGCATTTGTTCATAAATTAAATGTGCTGAATTCTGTTGAGTGGAGGATTATTATTTGTCTCCATATTACATTTTAGATCAGCTATGAATTAGAGACATCGCAGAGCACCGTTTGTGTGAAAGTCATAGCTGACGTTGCCAAAAAGCTGAATATTCAGATATTAAAATTTATAAATAAGGGCTTTATTTTATTATTATTATTATTGTTTATCAGAAAATAAAAAGGATGTTATAAAACTTTGCCTAAAAAGAGAGCTCAGTGTGTCAAAGCATTCCATATAAAACAATAGAAAAAAAAATATTTATTTTTCAATCTCACATTTCAATCCATTTTTTACATTTATTTTTCATATTGGTTTGCAACTTAATATTTAGATGTTGTACTTTAAAGTTTGCTTGCATTATATTTTTAAATTCACACAAAACACCCAATTTTATCAAGTCAAAAACACATAATATTACTTTTGATATTATTTATTTGAAAAATAAATAAATTTTTCAAATAAAAATTAGGTGAAAAATTATGTTAAAATTAATCGTTTATTCAAAACTTTGTAAATTATTTGAGAGAAAAAATAATGCCAAACAGAAAACCTTTTATTACAGATTTCTAATGGGACTCTAATCTATTGGTAAATCCAGTATAGGTCACACAGCAAAAATCTTTAAATATTGTCCATGAGCGTAACAAGTTCATACATGAGCAATCAGTGGAAAGTGTGTCATACCTCTACTGGGACATTGGAAGGAGGCACTGGGGTGTACTGGGGGATATAAGTCCCCTGCATAGTAGTGTTGGCTGGAATATACTGTAAGGACGACAGGAAAACATGAAGAAAAGACAGGAATAAATGATGTCAGGATGTCAGGACAGGAAGCCACTGGTTCTATGCCATGAGGATGTGAAAGTGATACTGACTGTGCCCGTGCTGCCCAGAGACAGGTGGCTTAATTGCTGAGTGAGAGGCCCCATCATGGACGTGGGCTGGATGGACATGGCATGCTCCATTGTCGGGGTTAGCACTGTACCCTGCGAATGAACAGATGCACCAACACTCAATCAGCCTGTCTCCATTAACCTGGAGACAGGCTGAAATGAGCAGCCTGTCCTTTCTGACTTTAAATAGTCAGAAAGGACAAAGCAGGGCTCCTGTACACAGTGAACAGCTGATAACTGTTCATAACTGGGAGCAAATACAAAAACAACACTAAACAGTGGACATTCTGAGATTAGATCAGACAGTTCAGAGAAAATGTATTTTTCAAACTTGCTTATTTTGCTTTTGCCTTTATATTCAACTTTACACTGCTCCTGTCTCTCCCTGTCGTCATTCAGATCTTTCTCTTGACCCTTCAGAGTTCCTCTGTGTTAAACTGTGCAACAAATGAATGGAGCAAAAGATTGTCTTCTGTGAGATACTCACAGCTGGCTGCATGAGGTATGACTGGTGGTGCATCCAGGACGGGCTGTGTACCTGTAATTATGAGAAACGATAACAAAACTCATTTGTGCTTTTCGTCTGTTACAGTCACCCTTTGAGGTGTGCTATAAAAAAAGCAGAGGGAGAGGAAGAACTTGAAGAAATGCAGCTCTATTGCCTTATATAATGTGAATTTAACAGGGGATTCAGATCAGACGTGACAAAAACAAGACTATAAAGCTAAAAACAATAATTATCTTGATGTGTCTCACCTGGTAGGAGGAGACAGGAGAATGCATGTAGGGTGAGAGAGAGGTCTGGGCAATCATTCGGTTTGGAGCCAGACTGTAGGGTGAGGAGTAGAAGCTGTCGAACAGACAGAAGATGGTGAGAACAATGCACGTTTTGCAAGTAAATCAGCAATATTTGAAGGTTTCTGCACCGGCCAGCAGAGGGCGACCTTTCCCTGCAGCTCGTCAGCCGTGTTTATTTTACTGTAGGGCTGGGGCTGTTTTCTGTCAGTCTGTGCATACCACTCACTCACCCATTCTGTAAGGCTGTTGGGTCATACGCTAGCGTCATTCCACCCTGGGAAAACAACACACAGGATTCAGAACCAGTGAGGTCATGCAAACACTGGTGCGAAACAGCATGTACTCAAAGAACAGCCAGCTAGCACGGAAAGTGTAATTTAAAACAAAACTTTAGAAAAAAAAAATAAAAATCTGGCTTTAAGTTCCTAAGGAGGCAGACGATTAACTCTTTGGCTGAGTTACCGTATCTCCGTCTCGACCCCAGGGCCTTCCATTATGGAGATACTTCCCCTGGCTCTGCCTCTTCTTCTGGCCCCCGTCTGCAAACTTGCATAATAAGGGCTCTGTGGGTGCTGAGAAAGCAACAGATCAAACAAGTAAGTGAATTCAGTAATCACAGCAGGGAACAAAAACAAAACATCATGTTTGTATAGTACAAAGCAAACACTCCACACACCGAGCACTCCTGGAGGAGTCTTGATGAATTTGCCATTGAAATGCTGAATTATGGCCTCACACTTCTCTGTGGACTCCATTCTGAAACAAAAAAGGTCCGACTGAACTCCCACTGCAGAAATCTGTTCGCATTACATGCGGAAATTACCTTGCTCAACCAGGACATTTAAATTCAGACAGAAAAGCCTCACCTTGCAAATCCCACGCCACGGCTGGTCCCGTTGGCGTCCCGGAGGATCCGTGTGGAAATGACCTGGCCGAAGGACTTCAGCATGTTTTCCAGCTCTTGCTCGTCCATGGACACCGGCAGGTTGGAGATGTAGAGGTTGGTGGGGTCCTGCTCTTGTTGCTGCACAGCAAGATCGGTTTTTATGAACCATTTGAAAGCCTCAGGACTTGATGTTTAAGGCATGATCATTAAAAACCTTTCATTTGGCTTCAATGTAATTTGGGGCAGAAGGAGAAAAGCTCCAACTTGTTCACTTTTGACACAAACTTCAGTACATTATTTAAAGATTTTTTTTAAATATTTAACGTTTTTTTGGCACTACTAGCCTTTATACATTAGTACTTCAGTTACAGCAAGTCTTGTAGCTATAAAGTGAACTTAACTGCAGACACACTGGACAGAGAGCTGACAAGATACATTTTCAGGTAATGCCAAAGATTCTCAGATCATTCTCAGTTTCATTTATGGCTGGGCTTTGACAGGGCCACTTTAACACACATTAATGCTCTCAACTAAGCCAATCTCTTGTAAATTTAGGGATATCGTCCTGCTGCAAGTTGAACCTCCTATCCAGTCTTGTTTCTTAGAGCATCTGACAGGTTTTTCCTCAGGACTGTCCAGTATTTACCCCCATCCCAGTGATGTTGCCTCTACCGCGTCTCATAGTGGGGATGGTGAACTCAGGATGATGTGCAGTGTTATATTTGACATCTGTTTACTAAGCGGATACTACGTTGTATTTATAGGCAGAGCTGCACAATAATTCAAACCACAGTTGTGACTACATGTCAATGTATGAAGTAGCTCCACGCAAAAGACAGCTTGGATGCCGTTCTCGGTTGGGTTTTACATTTCCATCTACAAGCATGCAAATTCTGCATGCCAATAACTGATGCATATATTTAGTTTAGCTATTATATCACATGTTTTCCTAATATTTCCTAATCTTTTTAAGCGTATCAGAGTAAAGTGCCATCCATCCATCCATTTTCTGTTCACCCTTGTCCCTAATGGGGTCGGGAGGGTTGCTGGTGCCCATCTCCAGCTACGTTCCGGGCGAGAGGCGGGGTACACCCTGGACAGGTCGCCAGTCTGTCGCAGGGCAACACAGAGACATACAGGACAAACAACCATGCACACACACACTCACACCTAGGGAGAATTTAGAGAGACCAGTTAACCTGACAGTCATGTTTTTGGACTGTGGGAGGAAGCCGGAGTACCCGGAGAGAACCCACGCATGCACAGGGAGAACATGCAAACTCCATGCAGAAAGACCCCGGCCGGGAATCGAACCCAGGACCTTCTTGCTGCAAGGCAACAGTGCTACCAACTGCGCCACTGTGCAGCCCAGAGTAAAGTGGGTGGAATAAAATAGACACATATTTTGAAAACCATGCACCGTTTTCCTCCCTCTTTGTGTCGACGTATCACGTGAGCTTCCAATATTATACACTGAAGCGTATGGATATTTTAAAGTGCTTCATTTTTGATGTAGCAATAACTTTTGAGTACTTTCAAAAATCTTTCAGAATGCATTTGGATTCCCAAATGCAAGATTCCTGTCATGTCGCTACAAAGATTTTTGTCCTGGCAGCCATGAGACCTGTCGTCTCATCAATGTCTGCTGCTTCTCCTGGTCCATTAAAGTTTCATCGTATCTCTGCTCCTTGTCAATTTTGTTCCAGGATCCGATATGGATGAACTGTTTTAAGCAAGTTTTACCTGATCGATAAAACTGAAAACTGCATAATTTGACACCCGAGACTTCCCATTAGTCACTGCCTCATCCTGCTGCACACTGAATAACTTAACATTCACAGCTATGAATGTGAAAGAAAAAAAGGCACACTTCTTGGTACAATTTTGTTTAAATGGGGAGATCTTGAAAGCAGTAAATAAATCAAGCATGGAGACTATTCAGATGCATTTTGAAGGCAATAGCTTGAAAGTGAAACCTTGTGTGACTGTGCAGAAGCCCACAGGAAGCCAGGCATGAAGTTTAAGAGTTCACAGAGCAACAGGAGCCTGGCAACCAGGAGAAAAGAGGCTGGACTAAAAAGACAGGAAGGGAAAACAGAGAGTGAAAGAAGAGGATAGGGCAGAGAGTGGGTGGGGGAAATGAGCAGCTCAAAGGACTGATATTTTGTACAGAAAGAGACGACAAACAGGATGGGATGTAGTCGATGTCTGGAGTGATTTAGGTAATTAAAACTGGGAATGACAGACAAGAGCAAAACAGGAAGGGAAGACAGATGAGCCTCTACCGATCAGCAGGCTCCTGCCTTTCATCTAAATCTAATATATTTCCACCATTCACCATCAAGCCTCCTCTCCCTGCTGCTAAATGATATATGATTACCCCGCAACCACAAATAATAAAGGCTTCTTTGTGGAATGAGCAAATTGTCAGGAGATGCAGTTGGAAACCATATGAACCAGAACGGTGAAAGCAGCAAACAGGAGAGGACATGCAGCATCCCTCACTAACGCAGGTCTGCACGGCAGAAGTTGACAGAGGTGCTGACATGACGCCGCAAAATTCTGAAGAATATTCATAGCATGGAAGTGTCTTGGCAGCTAAACAGAAGTGTTTTTTCTGTTACTTGAGTCCCTCAGGATGCTTGTTACATAACAGGTCTGAGCTCAGATGAAACTTTTGTTTACTGTTCCCCAGCCTAAAGTGAAAGCGAAGACTCGTTTCACGTTCACACACAAACTCATCCCCGTCGTCGCTGTTGTTCCAGGCCATCTCTCAGCCGCATCTGTTAAGGTGTGCCTCTGAGCTGACAGATTTGCCGGCTTGCGTTTAGAGCAGTATGTGTGACGTCTCAGTTTGAAATGGGAGGTGCAGAGAGGTAAGAATGGGTCTATTTATAACTTTACCATTGTTCTGCTGCTCCGAAGCATGCAGCTCCGCCGGGCTTGCCGCCGCGAGTCCCGGATCTCTCGTTCAGGGACTGAGCGTCCTCTGAGGTTAGCAACTGTAAGGTGTGGCTCGCCATATTTGTGAACTGCACAGCTCAGCAACTATGGTGAAGGTCTGTGCAAGTGAAGCCGAACTTGATATCAAGGATGTCCTGATCAGGATTGTTTTTTTGTCTCTGATACCAAGGAGAGTCATTTAAGGATAAGCATTTGCTAGTAGCGGTCCAGTCCAATTTTTTATTAAGTAGTGTTTAAAAATCAAAACACAAAATAAGATCTATAAAGTGTGTTGTCCATCTGAGGAAAAATTTATATGAATAGCAGTTTTTCCTTTTCTCTTTATAAACTCAAACATTTAGAGCACAAATTTAGAAATGAATGAAGATTTAGCTTCACTGAATTAATAATTAATTGTATAATAACCTTTTCTAAGAGATGTTAATCTTGTGGGTATAAGCAAAAATGCTGCTAACTTACCCTCACTTTGCACTGCTTGTATCTAAATACGCCAATCCAAAAGCCGTTCATCTTGGAAAAAAATGAACATGTCCTTCTCAATGTCTGGCATACTAAAAACTGATCCAATATGCCTGGAGGCACCACAATATCCCCATAGCATGATGCATGTGTCTCCAGGCTTTACAATGTGCTGTGGCTTCACTTGTTTAGGGCTTGTCTGATAAACTGCAAGAAGGATCTTCTAGACAATTCCCAAAGTTTACGATTACTTGGTTTTGATTTGTTCCATTGGCACTTTTCATTTTCCCAACACCACATCCAGCTCATCAGATGAGACAATATGCAATATTGGTCTCACAAGACTATAATATGTGCAGAAATAATAAATTTAGCAGTTTGGAAACAGCTCAATTTCCAAAAACATGGGCATCCACGGTGTGGGAGTACCACCCATTACACTTATTATGTTTATTCTGTTTTAAAAGCTGGCAACGTGAAAAGCTCTGAGTGGTATTTCACCAATCACGCAAAAATGCCAGTACATCAGACCAGTACGTCCCTACTTGATATTCATATTGTTTTTTCTTTGAACTGCAGTAACCCAGTGACACCAAGCAGCTATGTATATTTAGGTTTATAGAGTAGTTATCAACACGTCTGACAGAGGCCACAGGCTGACTGGGTGAGTCAAGTTTTGGTGTCCAGTTGCACTTGTCGAGTGCTAAGATATAGTGGATAGTGTGGCACTCTTACAGGGGAACTGCAGCAAACTTAGACACTGGATCTGGTTGCGGTGTACTGGTTCAGCTCAACTGGTCACATTGATCTCTGATGGTTTTAAAGAGCTGGGGTGAGGGAGACCCTGGTGTTACATTGCAGTGGGTTATGTTTGGGTTTAGGAAATGGGGAGGAGCTGGGACACTGGGATGGAGTGTATTAAGTGGTGGTGTCGGCCCCAGACCTGGGCCTGGACGATGGACAATGCCGGTTCTTTGTGCTTGTCCCATTGACAGTGGGTGTAGTGGCGCCCTCCCCAGGGTTTCCTCAAAGGGGAGCATGAGAGCCAGAGGGATCAGCTTAATGGGCCGACAAGAGTTGCTTTGACTGCAGACACTTTGACAAAGAGTTCAGAACAAGCGTTACAACTGGAGCAGGTTAGTGGCATACACAGGGTGTGAGGGGAAGCAAGAGGGGGAGAGAGAAAGACGAGGGAGGAGGAAGGTGAAAAGACAAAAAAAATTGGGCTGGACGTCGGGAATACGAACAAAATCAACTGGTGAAATCAACAAAACCGTTGCTGCCAAAACCACTTTTAGGAGAAAACACTTCACTAAACGCAAGATTTCAAGTTGTGCACTCGCCACCAGGATGATAGCTTCATGTAGCAGTGTCACTTTTATACAGCAGGGTTAAGAGGCGTGTACTGCAGATGAACAGAAATAAGTCTGTAAGTGAACACTGATCATCTACCTGTTTGGGGATCAACAAAGGCCTGTTTTCATTATGTTACCCTGAACCTTACACCCAATAGCACCATTACTCCAAACCCTCAATTTGGGGTTTGTGATGTTGGTGATGAAAATCTTTTAGAATTAAAACCATAATTATAAACTCAGTTTGAAACTTTATAGGTTTTGTGATTTTTATTTGTGCATCAGATTTTAAAAGTTGTAAAAAAAAATTCTAACATTTAGTCTAAAAACTTAAAATATTACTCTGTTTGGAAGATTTAGTGTTTTGTATTTGTGGATTGTCAAAGGCAGAACTTTCTGATTTAAAATATATTCCAGTTAAATTTCACAGAAAATAAAGAGTTTAAACTTACTTAACTGAGACATATTGCTGAGATTATCCAACAAATAAAAAGTATTTTACAGACTCCCTGTACTGAAGGTTTAGGGTGACATAAAATACATTGTCACCCTACCTGGGTCTTTTTCAGGGACTAATATCTAACCAGCAAAATTGCCATGGAAACAGAAAGAGGGTGAATATTGGTCCTGGAAAATAATCTGGCTTCTGTAAAATCTTCCGAAGTTGGAAAGAGCTCTCAAGAGACAAACAAGTTGGATGTTAAGGTCAACTGAGACTTTTATGTGACTTAGATTTTATACTTTATAAGAGGAGTTGCTATACAGAGCAGAGGAACACCAGAATGATTCTTACTTTGGCCATCTGAGCCTGGACTCCGCTGGATTTCAGAGCTGTGACGGCTTTTTGTGCAGCAGCTGGACTGTCAAAATCCACAAAGCCATATCCTACAAAAAAGAGCAGCTGGGGTTAAGTCTACGGTCATTAAGACAAGTCAAACCACCTTTAATCCTGCCAGATCAAAGACAAAAAACACAATGACAGAATTAATATCTTAGATTACCAGTTAAAAAATTTCAGTACTATACAAACCACTCCTAATTCATTTTTTCTTCCATCTGTGAAAAATGATCTTTATCAATAATTTGTCAAGATTTCCAAATATCTTTTAAATTTGTTCTTTGGGATTTTGAGGCAGATTAAGGCAATCAGACTCATTGGGAGCAAAATATGAAAAGGGATGGCGGAATACTTTTCTGTATACTATTCTGTAACTAATAGATACAACCAATGAAAAAAATTATATGAAGTAGTAATTTTAAGAGGCCTTATAATAAATGAAAGACATGGTTCACCTTTACATTTGTTGGTAGTTTTGTCCAAAATGGCTTTGGTGGAAACGATTTTGCCGTACCTTCAGGGAAAAACAGAAAACAGAATCAGTGACAGCTGAGGCGACTGAGACACACAGACAGGAATCTTCTCCTACAACATGCATACCAACATTTCCACATTTCCTCAGGGTGCCAGACTACAGGTGTTCACATGAATGCGTACTCTGTCCTTCCTGTGAGCGACTCTGTCTCATAAATGCCATGATCTTCAGGGCTTACAGAAAACTTTCTGCGCCTCCGCCCTTCTGTCTACGCTCTTGGGGACTGTACAGTACCTCTATTCCTAGATCTTTCTCTTCAAAGACAGGAGACAGCACCTCAGGGACAAAAACTATTTGTTCCAACACCGTCTTCATCAGACTCACGTAGGATAAAACATGAACACCTGGCTTGGAAATCCAGCTCTGCCTTTAGGGTATTTTTGGCCCAAATAATGCTTAGAAATGCTGCTTTAAAAAAACATATTTCTCTATTTTTGATTTACCTATGAAGATAAAAAGACAGATAGCATATTAAATATCCTGGTTTCTGTTCGTCTGCTGTGGCTGTCAACAGAAACAAAAACCAAAGGCCAATCCTTAAAGCAGTGGAATCAGTTACTGCTGTCTCATAAATATTCATGGCCTGAAAATTAGCTTAAAAGCAGTAATCTAAAGGCTTTAAGTGCAGCCTGATGGAATGCAGTGTTATAGGAGTGTCCGCCAGCTCTACAGCCTATTAGACCTGCCTTCGCCTTTAGCTTGTGCGGGAGGCCAGTGTTCCTCTGTTTGGGCGACATGGCATCTGGGTGGAATGTACACTGAAACCTGATGCTTCACCCCTCCAGTTTGCTTTCCTTCCCTCCCTCCCTCATGCTGTTTTTCCACCCTCACGTTACAGCAAACTGCTGGGTCCTACGCTCCCGCCTCGTTGCAGCGGACATTTAACCGGATGACTCAGACCGGGCTAGACAGCTAAAACCTTGGTCACACAAGATGACACCTAGCTTTAAATTTAAACTGCAGGTACTTTTTTTCCCCTCTAGATTTCTGGGAAAAGTGGAGCTCAAAATCCTGTAAAACAGCTTTTATTTCCATACATGCCCATGCACTGGCAACATTCCCCTTCCTATTCTCAAGTACAAATGAAAACATTTTCTGTGTAAACGGAAAAAATGCTTGAAGATTCAGCGTTCCTGCTAAGTTCGGCTGCTGTTTTTGAGAGCTGCTTCACATTGGTGCTGCATGGAGCTGATCATCTTCTGGCACCTGTGAGCAGGTATTTCAGTCCAGGATGATTGAACCGCAAAGATTGGTTTCAGGCAGACCTCATCTTATTGCTACAGTACTACCATGTTTAATCCTTCATAACACCCGGACTCCTTGTTGGAATTTACCCCCAGCTTTAAACTGAATAATACTTCAGGTTTAGACAAACATTTTGATCAGCCAGTCACATTTTGAGTAGTGGTTAAGTTTGCATTGTTAAGGTATATCAAGGTTTTAAAAAGTTACATTAGAAGTTCACATCGCCCTGTTTCTTCAGCCATCATAATGATTTGCCAGAGAAGGTGCCACTGTTTCTACCTGGATGGAGCAGCACAGCCCCTCTCCCACCTGTTGCTACACACAGCCAATTAGCTGCTTAAACGAAGCCATCCACGTGTTTACTTCTCGTACAAAAATAAGACAAATCAGGTTGCCCCAAATAAATTCTGGTCACAAAAAACTAAAGCAGCAACAACTATCACTAAATCAAATTACATGCCTGTTAATCAGCTGACTGTTATAAATTTCTCCAGGGCTCATTTTCAAGTTTCTATTAAAGTTCATTCTTCAATTAAGTCTACTTCTATTTTCGGTTTTTATTTTCCATGTGGCAATTTAACAGATACTGAAAACTAAGAGTCTTACATCTTAGAGTTGCTTTAGAAAATGCTTAAAAAGTTTGCTACTGCAACTGCAACCTGTATTGTGTCGCCTTCTGTCATAAAGTGGAGGCTGTAGATTTGTGAATTTATGCATTGACGTTTTTAGAAAGAAATCCCACAACTGTAATAGACACACTGCTTCACTGCTTTATAGCTTTCCATAATCATCTAGCTACTAAACAATGGTTATTACACATGAATATTTACACAAACTAAAAATAGTTTAACCAAAGATCAGCAAAATCTTTAAATCAGATGACCAGACTTCCTCAACAAAAATCCTCTGAAACGCACCACCACATCACATCATGACACTTCATGGAGGATCTAAGATGAAAATCAAATGTCAAAAATCTTATTCACATTTTTTTCACAGCAAATAAATGTGAACTTATGAAACAAAATGAATAACACTCAGTTTCATTCCCACATATTAAGATAATAAAATATTTTAAGCATACAGAAGTCTTTGTACAGTTTTATGCATGTTACTTCTCTTTTCGTCCAATGTTCTTTACTTAAATGTAGTTTGATAAAACTAGTCTATTTCAAACAAATCAAACCATATGCAACATAAGGCCTTAATTTAGTAACTGAGTTAGGAGTGTGAAAATTCTGCAATTTCAATGAAAATATGCCATGAATACTTACAGTATGAATATAATGCTGTAAAAGTACGTCTGTTCCAGATTTCTTCTGTTTTTGCTTTTTTGTCATGTTTAGATATTTCACAGACCCAACAAATTTCAATGTCATACAAAGGTAACCTGAGAAAGTAATCTGAGTAAATAATTAAAAAAAGTTTCCAAAGATGATTTAATGTTAAAGGCGAAAAGGTCTCCAAACAAATTAATTACGCCATTTGTTAAATACTGAATAAACTGAATTACCTACAAATGGAAACTGCCATTCAATTTCAGTAGCCACACCAGACCCTAAATCCTGCTGGACCTCTGCAATAAAAAAATCACTTATACAAAACCTGTCTGACAACATGAAGTAGGCTAACAGATCTTTATCAGCATAACTTCATGCCCCAATGAAAAGGAATCAAAAACACATGTGAAACACAGCAAATAACATGTTCTAGTCTGATTAAAGCCCCATTTCCAAAGCTCCAGGAACACCAATGAGAACCTATTATCCAAAAAGCAAAACAGGGAACAGTGGTGACCCTACGTAGGAGTGTCAAGCCTACCAAACATCTGAAGCACTGCAGGTCTCACTCGCCTAAGATAAGGTCAGTGTCTATGATTCAACAATCAGAAAGAGATCGGGTAAAAATGGCCTCCATGAGCTTCAAAGATCAAAAAACACAGGGACAGCAGAGTGAACAAAGACTAGTGTTGAATTTGACAAAACAAAATCTTGATACTATCCAAACATTTAGGAAAAAAGATTCATTGGAATAATTAGACAACATCAACATTTTTGGAGGGTTTGTGCCCCATTACATCTGACATAAAACTAACACCATTAAAAACAAAGAACATTGTACCAATAGTCAAGCATGGCCTTCAGGACCAGGACTACTTGCTGTAACTTTGAGCCATGAAATCTGACAGATACCACAGGAACAGAAATTTATGAAGGAGAATATTTAGCCAGGCGTTTGAGATCTTAACCCGTTTAACCCCACCGGTAACAATTGTTGCTAGACATTTTTCCTAACTTCTGGGAGCTCTAGAACAATCGTTTTGACTTTTGCCAGCTAATTGAAGTTTTAAAATAAAATAATAATGGGTCTACTCTAAGCAATATCAATTTCATGTATCTAGTGTGAAAGGTCACATGACCAGATCTCTTTACTTTCTGCCTGTGACGCTGGAGGTAAATGTTAGTCACAAACCTGTACAAGAGGAAGTCAGTAAAATAAAATAAAATATTTTGAACATATGTTCTTTCAAGTGTCTTCTACTGATGTATAAAGAAAATTGTATCCCTTCATTCGTCTTTTGATCATAAGAAGAGTGAATGTAAGCATGGCAACAATTGCTGCCGCTAGCATAACACATAGACAGGACTAAGCTATGTGTCCATAGCTTTGCTGTTTATTTTTTATACCTTGCTGTTCCCACACAGCTTAAAACTATCAGATATTTTAGATCTTCCAGACCTGAAGGAACATCAAAATGACTTCCCTCCAGGTCTGCTCTACAGTTAACTTCATCAGTTTTACCATTAACTCTAGACAGACATCCTGACTTTAGTGATGAAAATATTCCCACTGCATGATGCTGCTAGCATTGGCGTGGTATGTTTGGGTGATACACGTTATTGTGTATGTCAAACAAAAACTTTACTGTTTGAGCTTATCTGACCCGAACATCTTCTTCACATAATATTTGCTGTGTCACTCAAACAGCTGGTTGCAATTTGCAAACCGGGCTTCTTATGACTCAACATCATCAGTTGTTTCCTTCTGTCCACTTATCCAAAAAGGGCAGATTTTTTGCTGAGGGCATGTTGTCCTGTTAGGATATTCTTCCACCTGAGCTGTGGTTCTCCGTAGCTCTGCCAGAGTCATATTAGAGGCCTCTAAACTTTACACTTCTCCAAGCCTCATCTCTGACCTGTCTGCTGTGTTCACTGCTCTTCACGATGCTTTTTTGTTCACTGTTATCTAATAAACCACTGAGGTTTTCAGCTGGATCAGACTAAAGACATAGAGGTGCATGTTATTTACAAATTAGGCCACTGTTAAAAGCAGGGCTCAAAAAAGTTATTTTTTCTAATTGTTAAAAACAAATCCTCCATACATTGTGTTGTATGGAGGATCCCAATATAATACATAGAAAATTGTGGTTGTAATGTGGCGAATTATTAATAACTCCCAGTGTTATGAATAATTCAGAATGATACTGTTTCTGTGTTTTGTTCCATTCCTGCCTAAAGAGCTCTAGAAATGAAATCATGTGTCCAACAGATGAAGGGCTCAGTTCTGGACGGCACAGATGTGTTTCCTCGCATTGGGTTTCTGTGGGACTCTTTCTCTCATTCAGTATCAAAGTCAAAACTTGTTCCACTTAATGTGGACTGGAATGTACAATTAGGTTTGGTCACACAATAATGTCATTTATCATAAAGAGATGAAAAAAAAGGTTGCAGTGAGAGAGCGTCTTTGATATAAAAACGCTGAATGTCCTTCGTCACGCGGTACACCTTTAAAGGTTTACTTGGTTTCCATAAAGCGCCAGATCACAACAGAAGTAGAAGTAGGGCTGTAGTGATACACTCATCTCACGATACAGTACAATATTCTGCTCACGATATGATATATTTTCAGCAAATGATACGAGTGTATGCATTTTTAAGATTTTATGAAAGATTTTAGAGGGACAGAGTGATTTTGGTGACATTTTGTGACTGTTCCATAGACTTTGATTGAATTAATTGAACTGATGGTGTAATAAATGTTTTTGTTATACATTTGCTTTGTTTAAATGTTAATTGTGTGGCTTTGTGTATTTGGCTATGCAGAAAAGAATCCTTTTTTTGTATTATTGACTTTAATTATAAATTGTAACTTTTCCATTTAATTTCATTATTAAATTAATTGTAACTGGTTGTTTTGTTACATGTCATTTTTAATCTACATGTAAAAAATGTCATGTGTGATAGCTGTCATTTAATTCATGTGGATTTGACATAAAACTCAAAGTAGGATTTAATGTATCGACACTCGCGGATGAAAAATCGATACTTTCTGAGGAAAGATTTTTTATAAATATTGTAGAATCAATAAAATTACATAGCTCTAAACAGAAGTCATCATTGATTTACACAGTATATGTGCTTTTAACCCTTCCAGGCCAACCTGATCTGCAATGATCCAGCCAAAGTTGCAGTACCGTAATTCCGCCACACTTTGCGCTATCTGTAAAAATTCCAACGGTTTCCGAAAGAGGGGAGACGTTGCGCTCTCCTGCCAATATAGGGTTATTATGGTAATTTCACCCCTGCCTTAGCAGAGAGTAAAATTAATCTGAGGGGCAATCTTTTACTAGACGGTAAATTGCAAAAATAACTTTCTAGATATTAAAAGTTCCAGTTGTTATGGACAAATGGGTAAATATATTTACTCACAGGACATTTAAAGAACTACGTACAATTAAAATTAGCAAAAATATCCAGGCGGATATTTGAAATTTAGATGTAAAATGGTTAATAAGATGCTAGATAAAGTTCTGCAGTGGGCAGAGTTTGTTCTGGGTGTTTGCAATAGAGCCGCTCTGCATTTTCCCCTCCTTCACCTGTTTCGGTACACTAACAGTTGCTTGTACACATGGCTCTTGTTTACAAGAGAGAAAGTCGACCCTTTGGAAGGTCATGGAATGGAAACTAAAAGGTCTGTTCATTCAGGTAATTTATTTTAAAGTACACAGGCTAGAGAATATGATAGGTACTGGGATGCATCTAGAAGTTACAGGTTAGCAGGTCTAAAATCACTCACGGTTGGCAGAGCTTCACGAGGTCCTGATCTGTAGTTCCTGGATGGAGGCCGCGGATATATAGGTTCGTTTTACTGAGCTGTTCCCCACCTCCGCCGCTGCTGTTGCCACTACTGTTGGTGTTGGGACTGGGAGGTGCCATCTGGTGGCCGGAGGACACATAGGACTGCTGCATTGGGGAAAGAGAAGACAGATGTAATTTATTCACTGTGAGAAACAAGACTAGTAAAAAGAAAATTGCCAAGATTAATGTAATTCACTGGAAATCAATGTGAGAAACATAGAGCCGTGATATTCACATGTGGAGAGATGAAAAATAATCCTGCATCAAACAGTTGATTATGTGGGAGCTGTGAAAATTGATATCATACAGCCCGCATGTCAACACTCTTTAATACAGTACATTGAAGGGGAATGTGGGGCCTCTTGGCTAACTGCTCCATGCAGGGAAAATGGGGCCTCTCATGCTTTCTCAATGTTGGGTAACTTCTTTCTTACTTGTCGAGGTATTTGCCCACTGATTTAAGGAACCCAGAAAATATTTAGTCCCGTTAATCAGAAATAATTAAAATACTATAAGCCAATTATTATTAATCCAGCTCCTTCATTTACTTCTACAGATAAAAATCAAAAAGATAAACATTAACGTTTGTTCAAACTTGTATCCTGCTTGGACCTGAATGTCTCACGCCATTTAATCTAAAACTGTGTTGAAGATGTACGAAGAAAAAGATCGAAACTGGCAAGAGGCTGATAAGGAGGGTTAAGTTCAAATTACAAAACAAAAGCGAAACAAAGGTAATGTAAAGATAAAAATGACTATGCCAGCAGCATGTACATTATATAAAAAGAAAGTTTCTCACTTCTGCTACATTTATCTGTTTACAAATACCTGTGCCAGATTTAATTCAAGATGACGGTGTGGATGGCCACCTCAGTATTACGCTGATGGCACTTTTTGTTTTTGTTCTTGCACCTAATGTCTGTACACTGTGAGCAATTGAAACCAGAATCAGATTGTTTGTGCACAGCATCTTGGCCAATAAAGCTGATTCTGATTGTGAATTTAAGTCGTAAACTCCAATGGTGGACTAGTCCGTGACTCACCACGTGCAACATGATGGGATGTTGCACAACGACTCATGCATCTTCTAATCTCATCTCACCATGGGGACTGTGGCTGTCTTTAGAGATATCAAACAAAGTGTTGTGTAACCATTCATATGTGTGTATTTTCATGAAATAAACAAAGCTGGTTTTATTCTTTTCATTTTGCCAGTCACAAACAAGAACTCTCCATTTCAGACTTCAACCCATCAAGTCTAAAGGGAGTTTTAGAGCCTAAGGTTTATCTGGCCTAATGTTCTATTAGTTACAAAAATACTTTCATTCGTTTGCATTTGTTCAATTAGGATAGACGCATGAAAAAATAAAAACAAAACATCTTTTATTTAAGGTGTACAGAGTAGCTCATTAGACAGAGCCAACAAGAG
The DNA here is from genome assembly GCF_001444195.1 of Xiphophorus couchianus. NCBI lineage: Eukaryota > Metazoa > Chordata > Actinopteri > Cyprinodontiformes > Poeciliidae > Xiphophorus > Xiphophorus couchianus. Next base: position 19,110,634 of record NC_040247.1, on the reverse strand, counting down.
GACAATGGGTTAGCATAGCAATGAAGGAAAGGGTCACTGATCAACCTGCTGGTGTTTAGGAAAAGCCCAGTGGGACAACATGCTTAAACAAGGACCACCTACAACGTCAACCAACTCTGCTAATTGGAAACCATTCATGAGGCAAAGACAGCTCTCCTCACCTCTGCTTTGTTGACAGCGAGTAAAAAAATGACAATAAAACAGAGAAAGACCCTTAACCTCTACTACCATCATGACAAACAGGTGACATGTAAACCAAATTTTTTTTCTCAGAGAGAAATGACAGCGATTTGTTGTATTATCTTATGTCATACTTCACAATTCATGCATTGATGGGTATATAATAAATGAATGTTAAGAAAGCAACATAATTTGTATTTCTCTAAATAAAAACAGAAACATACAGATTGTGTTTCTGTATGTCCTAATGACCTAATATTTTAGGCCATCCTAATGACTTAAACAGAAAAAATAATTTTGAGCTAATTTCAAACAGGAAGCAAAAACATATATATTTTATACAGTTTATGTAAATATCTAGAGTAAACTGTATGTATTATTTAAAAAATCCTAAAAATGACCAAAAGCTGCAGTAAAAACTGGATAGAACATTATGATAGAACATAGAATAGAACATTTTTAATAGCACAATTGAACTAATTTAACTAAAAATGCTGTGAGGATTTTAGCTTTTTCAAATTAAATGGTAAACGATGACTAATTTGTTCAAATTATAAGCTCGATTTTAATCTGTCTGCAAATCGTTTCTGTGTGCAAGTTATAAACTGCGGAGTAAACACAGTCTGCCTGGAGGAGTTTATCGTGTCACAGAGTAATTCTCGATGAATATGGTCTGGAGGCGGCTAATTTGTGAATGAAAGAACAGGAAAGCAGAGACCTTTAATCTCATTCATAGAGTCTCTACCACCGTGCCAAGTCCCAGTGATAGTCCAGACAAAACCAAGAGCGTGTCATTGCAGCAACACTCTTAAATCATCCGGCTTCAACAACAGACACATAGCACTCATTCATTCAATCTAAACTAGTTTTAAAAGTCATATGAAGGCTGTAGATGACTGTTTATCGTCAATTAGAAATTACATTTGTTATAAATGATCAGTCTATGTTGAAAACAGCTGACATGTGGAAATCAGTGTAAGGTTTTTGAAATGTTAGTAATGCTGTGGTGACTCATCATCCAGTTAGATAACCCAATGCTTTGTGATTCGGCTTGTACATCCAAGGTTTTAAAATGCTGCGGCAGCAAAAATGCTCATATTTAATAGATAAAATGTAAAAATGCAAGAAGAAGAAAGAATTGTAATACAGTTTAAAGACGGGTAAAAGTCATAAATTCTTTTTTAGTGTGCAATATGTTATTTTATTGCACACAAAATCAATCTTCTAGGTCATAATTACATTAACCCAAGAGGATGATACAAGTACAACTAAATAATAATAAAGAAGTTAGTATTTTTCTCAATAACCTACTACATTTAGTAAATATGATACTAAAATACTAAAATATGATACTAGATTTACTTTACAAATTTTCTACAAAATGTGCCTCTAGTTATAAAAACGACATAACTTCTTTTTCAAAAACTGAATTTTCTACCAACTGTTTGGCTTTTGAGGGTTGAGCTAATATTTGTCATTTCACTTTGTAGCTTAGTTTTCATTTATCTTCCTCTCCATGGCGGTATGAAAATAGCACTAGATTATTTTTAGCACTAAAGATAAAGAAACAAAAAAACATCTCTATAAATAGAAGATTCTCTGGCACCTTTTCATGAACTCCCATCACGTTTCCAAATTGTACATCTTTTAAAAGCTGGCTTTTGTTGGTTTTACTTAAGATTGGCTTTTGGTGTTTAAATCAAAGATCTTCTTTATTCTTGACTGAAACAAAATGCATGTGATTTGTGCAAAAAAAGACATAAAGTGTGGTTTTCTCTGCACTCAATTGCATGTCTGATAATTGGTACATGTCCGCAGAGAGCCACTTGCTGGTGAATCTCACCTTTTAGTGCCACAACACTGTTTTATCTCCTCCTCTCCCTGTGGGACTTCTCCAGCTGACCCTGAATTGACCCACGGGATTCCATGGATTTCCTGGCTGCTGGGAGGTCTGTTTTCCTTTCCTGTCCTGCTCAGTGACTGAAGCTCCTGCCTTTTTCCTCAGGCACTTAGAGGAGACATGAATGTCCAACCAGCTGACTCCCTTACACTACATGCTTATGTGCAGATTTATGACGGGCCTGACTGAGGACCAAGCTTGAGGCAAGCATTTGGCATTGCGCTGCTGATTAATTTGTACTGAGCTCTCTTTAGGGCTAACAACAATTCCAATGTGCGAATTTCATTAATGAGTTGGTAAATTGCTAGTTATTTTTAGGCCTGTCGCGATAAACGATAAATCGATTAATCGTACGATAAATTAAAGATATCGACGTCATTTTAATTATCGGCACTATCGTCTCTTCCGACCTTTTACTCTTTCAGCTAATGAAACTGAATGAAAAAAGTCTCAACTCCGACTCCACCCTTCCTCATTTCCTTAGTGTAAAGCCCAGCGCACACTGCACGATCTTAGAGCTGTCGGCTGATTGTCGGCTCATTTTCAAAACCTGACAGACCACACATTAGCCGACAGAAATCCTAGGTATAACGGTTCCATCGGGTTCGTTCCTGCTGTGTGGTGTCCAACAATGGGCACAAAATAATGGCTACAAGTCCAGTGAACTAATTTTAAAACCAGGCATTAATCAATGCTTTACTACAATCTACCTGTGGCTAGTGTCAGCGTAAAGTCCTGACTGAATGAAAATCATTATAACCTATTTATGTCACGTTAACAAAGAACAGCTGAAAAGTTACCGGGTTTATCAACTGCAGTAGCAATTTCGCTCCAACTCCTCCTCTTGTCATTTCTATATTCTTTGCATGTTGAATAAACATTAATGTTGTTTCCACACATCATCTCCAATGTCGGCAACTTCGGGTTGCGTCGTGTCAGTTGTTTGGGATTCCCCTCCGTAATTTCCCCTCAGAAAACACTGAGGGAATCCGCGCTTTCTGATTGGCTGCCTGTCACATTCAACAGGCTGCGTTAACGCTTCCAGTCGGGGAAAACCCCTGATTTGGATCGGAGCGGCAACGAGGATCTACCGTAACACACCACACAACCTTAGAAAGAGACCAACTTTCTAAGATTGTCGTAAGGGGAAAAATAGGAGCAAAAAATCTGTAGTATGAACTATTGCATCAGGTAGTCGATGTGCCCATCTTCTCTATTTAACTCTAATTATTACTGAAGGGCAACATAATATACACACTTCATAATCTGCCCTCTTTTGGTTGAATGCAGTATTTATTTCCACTTTGGCTTTATGTTGTTTAGTTTTTTTTTCCAAGTGAGTTTTTTGTTAATGGAGACCGAGAATCCATTTTATTTTTGTTTTTGGTTGTTTTGTTTATTTTGTTTATCAGTTCCAGTGTTTAGTGTTCTTTTGAAAATAAAGTGTATCTATCTTTGGCAGGAAATTGCATGCATTATTACATCATTTCCATTAAATCAGTGTAAAAAGATCTTCAAACAATATTATTGTTTATCGCAATAATTTTTGAGGCAATTAATCGTTCAGCAAAATTTGCTATCGTGACAGGCCTAGTTATTTTACTGTTTGACAATTTAATTTCATTACTTATATCTGAGCAAGAACTGCTTGCAAAAGCAAACAAGGTCTTGACCATCTTAGTTTGTGTCACTTAAATGTGAAGTGAAATTACAATGATTTCAAACTCTTTTAAACAAAAAATCTGAAAAGTGTGGCATGTATTTACAGTTTACCTCTTTTCTTTACTATGACACACAGGCAGAATAACAATGCGAAATTTACTGTACAGCCAGAGCTGCAATCCCAACGTATGCCAGTGCCTGAATGGTCCAGTCAAAGTCCAGACTTATAACCTTTTGAGAATCTGAGGCAAAATTTGAAAAATAATATTCACAGACTGTCTCTGTCCAATCTATGATTTTGGTGTAGACTGCAAGAAAGAAATGCCTCTGCAGCTGAGGCTGCAGTGTAAGATGGCTATACAAAGTATTGACTCATTAGGATTAAATGCAAATCTACACCACACTTTTCAGACTTTTATTTTTTTTTTTTAAAAAAAGTGTTAAAAAGCCATTCATCCTTTTATCTGATGAAACCTGCAGCCCGATTACTAATAGAAACGCAGGCATGTTATTTGTAAAACAGTAAAGCAATATTTGAGTGTTAGCTCATCGTTAGGTCAGTACTGTGTGTCTCGTAAAGACGTATGCTGTGTCACTGGCGGCAGGCAGGAAATCCGCTCTGTCTGCTCGTGATCTTATCATGAATAAGAAGATCTGCATTCCAACCAGGTGACAGGGACACCGAGTTCACGTCCAAACACGTTCCTAAATCCTCCTCCTTGTCTGTCTGGAATCCTCCCCTTTTTTCTTTTTGTGCTTTTATAGTCGCCTATTAACCCTCGGATTGTCTACCTTTTGCCGGTCACACCTTGACACACATGCTGTGTGCAAATCCACATGCATGCAAAGCTTTCAAGTCAGGTCAGGTTGAGCTGGAGAGCCCGAAATCAGATATGTGAAAACACTGGCCCCGCAGCTCGGCCCGAGATCTAACAAAATGTGAGACACACTGAGCGTCTGGCATCAACCGCTGTACTTGGCATCAAATTTCTAAGAGCTGTGCTTTCTCCAAGGACTCTGGCTGCCTTTCTACCTGTTAACCTTGCCTGCTTGATGTTATTGGCACTCACGCTGAGGACCGATTCGAAACATCTGACACAGTAAACAAAGAGAGATAAACATATAGATGGCAAAGCACCAGAGGGACAAAGGTGGCGGCACAGCAGGGTTCAGCCAGGGTAGACTCACCACAGCAGAACAGCTGGGTTCGTACACAAACACTAAAGCAACCGAGATAACAAAGTGTGTATCACCGCTTTAGAAGAATTGCAAACACTAATTTATTAGTATTAAGCATCTATTTATATGAAGAACATTATTTCTGTCATATTAAAGTGAATTTAGCCAGATTGAAGTACATTTTTTGAGACTCCAAAATAGACCTAAGCTGCTAGTTGAACAGGACATTTACAAAATAGATTTTAAATGTTTGGAAAGGACAAAAAAAAATGGCATGCCTCCTTGTATTTTTTCCCCAACAGTTGCAAAGACAGAGCTATGACATAACTCAGCTTAGCACATCTGCTAAAGAAATGCTGAATGGAGCATTTTATGAGAGGAAATTTGCTAGTATTTTCTGAAGGAAAACCGTCTAAACAGTAAATCTCATTCGCCTACTTTGTTTCCTGTCGTCATTGTTATGGATGATGCGAGAAGCAGACAGGTGCATGAACATAAAAAAACCCACTGTATCTGTGAATGACACAATGAAACCCATCTCTGCCCACAGAGGGTAACCGATATACGCTCAGAGGCTCCTTTATTAGATGTAGGCAGAGGAAATGCTTTACTTCTCAGCAAGGTTGGTGGCATCAACTAACTCACTCTTTGGTTACCTTACAACAGCCTGTTGAGTAACTTGTGGTTACCTAGCAACCACATGTTGAGTAACTTACGCAACAGAAGTTTAAGGTTTCGCTGTGCCTCACAACTGCTTGAAAATAAAAACAAGGTGGAGTGAAAACCGTCGACAAAGCATCAAAGGTCACGTAACTAATTTGGCAGTATTTTAGATATTTAAAACAAAAAATTAATCAATAATTATCGATATTGACTGATATAAAAAGCTTATATCATGATATGTTTTTCAGTCTTATTGTCCATGCCATTTCACCACCAGCAACCTGCAACATTGCTACAAGGCATGTTGGGTCCATACGTTTATGTTGTAGCGTCAAGTTGCTACCATGTGATTGGCTGATTTGCATTTTGTGTTCAACTCATTAGCAATAATTTGATGCCAACTGATTTTTTTAAATATCTTTAAGCCTGAATAAGAACTTATTATTTCCCTTTATGATCAGAATTTGAAAAAAATATATTTCCTAGTAAACAATTTGGACACACCTACTGGCATTTCCAGCAAAAAAATTGTTTTTTGGATTAAAAAGGTGATTTTATTACTCTTTTTTTTAAAAGTATGTATATTGTTGTTTAAGAATCTGCTTGTTCAGGTAGCCTCTTTACCTCGACTTCTGAAAATCCTCCATATTTGGGCTGGGTATAGTAATCTCCTACACACTTGCCTAAACTAATTTCTTTATGTTTCAACAGTCTTAAAGATTAAAGCAGAGGTGTAGTAGTATTTGTTGCTCACCTTTTGCTGTATTTTCCACTTTGTAATGGTTTCCAAATAAAACTGTAATGGAAGAAACAGACTCAGAAGTTCCTGCTGACCTTAGAGAATCTGGTTAGAAAAAAAACATAATTGGCTGCTGCCAATGAAAGGTTGTGATTTTGTTTTTAGAAGCACATGGATGCCATTTAAAAGGAATTAAAAAGCGTTTTCTGCTTACGTTGACATTTTAAAAAACTAATACCCATTTATATAACAAACTAGACTGATAAGGCAGTGTATGTTTGAACAGTACTGCCATATAGACAATAAATAGATAATCCAAAGTGCTTTAAAAATTTAAAACAAATAGTAAAGACATCATTAAAATTGACTTATAGAGTAATCTCAAAAAGAAAGCTACAACGAGCAGTTCTACATTCAGTCTTAATTTAAACTAGTTTCTTCCAATCTCAAGTTTTTACAAAGTTATTTTCAGAGTTGAGGAACACAGAAACTAAATGTTTCCTCAATTTGTTTAATTCTGGTCCTGGAAGTAAAGAGCAAACATATTTCAGTTTCATATCAGATCTGCAAGTCTTAAAGATATTAAGGTCCAAGACAATTCAGTGCCTCTTACACCAATAACAAGATTATATAATCTATCCTTTTACAAACAGGGGGTCAAATGCACCATCACAATGATCTAACCTACAGAAAGTAAAAGACTGCACTAGTTTTTCTGTGCTATGATTTGACAGCAAACTGTTTATTCTGTGAATGCTGTTGAGATGGTTGTAGGATTTAGTAACAGATGTGGATTTTATAGCTGAGGCCCATAGCAACACCCAAGCTTCTTGTGTGCCTTTTAGTCTTTACCCTCAATGAATCTAGCATTTTTGAAACTAAAACCAATTATGCCTAAATTCAGTTCTCTTCACTTACTGATTTGATGGACACAATGAATCTGTGTCTGTAAGCTGTGGTAATGTGGCGTCTGGACTTACATTACATTTGTGTGTTGTCAGGCTACGTACAGTAAGACTTATAGTAGTGCTGCATGACCAGAGCTACGGGCAGCAAACAGAAAGATTAGGAGTGCATTCATACCAGCCCATTTTGGTCCACTTTAATCCATTTGCCTAGAAAGTCTGGTTCATTTGCTTGTACTTCTACTACATATGTGAATGCCAAGCAGACCAGAGAGTGCTCCAAAAGCAGGAAATGGACAACAGCGCTGGGCATTCTGGCTAATCACAACAAAAACAAATGCACAAGTTTGGCACTAGCGGGAGAAATGGCTCGTGGTTTTTTGCCACAGATAAAAGTGAAATCCTACAACCCATCCTAAAATTTGACGCCACTCCATTTTTGTTTGCATTTGTTTGAAAAAAGAAGTTGCACTCAGTGTCTTCTTCAGATGTTTTCATGTTGTTTCCTTCAGTAGTTCTTGGTGCAGCACCACCACAGGAGAGGGGGAGAACAGGTTTTTAAAATGGTTTACTCCGTTTGACACAGTGCAGCGTGAGAACGTACCTCACTAGCAGAAAATGTAACTAATGTTGCAATTTTTGTCCCCAATCTAACCCAGTCTATCGCAATATCAGGTGTGAAAACACCCTACAAGTGAAGCGAGGATGAAGCCTTGAGGAATTCAGTCCAGATTTGATTGCTGAAGAACACAACTATTCCCAGTCTGCAACATAAGGCCTGAACAGGGTTAGCGGAGTATGTCCACTCATCCAGTTTGGAAGGTGAATGGGTGGATCAATATGTTATGATCAACTGTCGATACAGCAATATCAACAAAAAAGTTTTAGATTGATTTCTACTAAGAAATATATAATTTGACACCTTTACCACTGCAGTTATAGTGTTGTGTTGTGGTGAAGCCCTAACTGGACAGCATTGGAGAGGAGTAAATTTGTAATTGCCGTAATTACGTCAATGAGAAGTGAAATGCCAGTGATCAAGGTAAGCATAATTATATAAGTACTAAATAGACAATATTTTTTTCCACTTTATGGTTTTCTCAGTCATTATCAGGTGAAGCAACAAAATGCTTTCATAAAGACCCAGCGATAAAGGAACATAAAAGCTCTGTTAAAAGCTCCCTAAAGCTTTTTAGTCTAACTCCTGGTTGTGCCACAGCCTCTCTGCCCTATATAAAACACACTTAGCGTGCATTTACAGCAGCCCTAAATACAAGTCTAGCTCGTTTGCTCAAAGAGTCCGATTTGTTTGAGGAGTTGTGAAAGTGCAGTCCGACCGGTGCAGCTCAAAGACACAAACTCTGAAGGGCCTAAAAATATAGGTAGAGTTTGACTTTAAGTGAACCTTATGCTGGAGCAGACTTCAACAAAGGGCACTGTGAGTAAACACATGTAAGTGAATCAAAAGGCCTGGTTCATTTGAAAAATTGTATTGTCATAGCAAAATCAAACCTGCAAACAGCGTCAACCCCAATCGAACTCAATTCCCAATCGTTCCGGGTTTACTGGATTAAATGGTGTGAATATGACCTTATAGACAGCTGAGGCAACAGAATTGACAGCAAATAGCAGTGTTCCCGAAAGAGCATTAAAACTCTCAAAATTTATTTCCCAAGAACGTTTTTCATCACATTAGCTATCAGTACATGTACATCCAACATAGAAAAACAACATCAGCTGCTTTTATCGATTCATCTGTGTTCTGTGCCCATCTCATCCTGTTCAGATTGCAGTGGGGGTAATGGCGATCGCCAGCAGTCAATCGGCACAAGAACTGTTTAAACAACCACTGGTCAAGTTGTTCTCTTTACCTCCATGTAGGTACTGGTACATCTTGCTCAAGAGACAAATATCACAGTAGTACAAGGGTAAGTTTGTATATTTGCATATAAATCTGATAAGATCGAGGTCTAGATACAAAGCGTTTTACAAGGGGAATTTACTTCCAGCGGTTCTCGGTTTCATTGCTGTGCTTTCAATTTTTAGAAAATACAAACGACCTCATATTCTGTTGTCCATTTACTTTAGATTACATTTTAGAGTTGTGCAGATCTGTAACATATAGATATATTGTTGACAGAATAAGCAGAAAAAGACATCTTTAAATTTAGACTCTTTCGTTCCCAAGTATCAACTGGTTTCACTTCATGTTAGTGCTGTAGCAAAAACATGTTTGACATACAGTAGATACTAAATTAATCTATACCAATCTAAATATCTGGTGCAGTAGCTTTGCTCATGTCACTGCATGGTCCACAAGCTATCCTGAATAAAACCATTTAAAAACCTAGTGAATAGTATAATCACGTAGTTCCTGGGAAGACTACAACATTTCATCCTACGTCATATATTCTGTAGATATTCACTAACAAACTGGCTTGCAACCAGAAAAAACAAACTTTCAGCTCGATCAGCACTGACCAGTGATGAGCCAATTGGACACTCAGTGGGTCACAATAGCAACAAAATGAAATCTGAGAAATCTCTGAGGTGTGAGAAGCTACAGAAAAGAAAATTATTTCTGACATGTCGAGACCTGTCTGTGGTTTATTCAGGCTGCATGGGAGCAAGAGAGAGCAAGATTTTCAGCTGATAAAAGGAAGGCTGAACTCAGTACAGAAAATTTGCTTTTTTATTCTCTTGAGCCTCAGTCTATCAGCAAACATGCTGGATTTATAAATGTTGGCAGCCTTTTGGAAACCTTAAAGTTAACAAAAGAGTTTCATTCTCTAGAATATACACACAGATTACTGTTTCGCAACACTAACGCTGCTAAACATGCTAACCATGTTAACCATGGCTCGTCACATATACAATAATATAACCACAGCTTTTCAGTGCCGTTTGTTCACATAGGCCCTGATTTTAAAGTTATTAACAAAAAAATGGAATTGGCAAAAGTCTACAGTGGCAGATTATAGCTTTATGTAAACCACCAGAGATTGGTACATTTCTAATCTTATAATTTTGTATTTATGTCATAATGTAAAGCTTTAATTTTCAACTACAGCCAGATGCAGCAATCAAGCCTTAGGTTTTTAATGCAAATATATATAAAAAGTTAAAACATCAGGCTAATAACAGAGTGAAAGGGAGCATGACTAATAACAGTCTAACTTGGTTATGTCTCAATACTTAAGAGTTTCAAGTGAAAGGTTAAAACTCCTGATCTTTAAAGTCTTAGAAGACTTCAAACAAATGGCCTTTAAACGGCAACCTTCTTATGTTTGGGTCACATTTAATGCTCCAGTCTATGTGATTCCTTCAATTCTTTTGGCTCTGTTGAATCTATGTTGAGGCTTTCAGAGCTTTAAATCACAGCAGTAAGTAGACATCAGTTGAAAAGATCTCCCGCCAGGAAGAGAACAAAAACTCTGAATGAAAAGTACAAAAACATGCCATTGGATGAGGCCCTGAGTGAGACTCATGATACCTTAAGAAGTGGAAAGCTGCCATTGTTATTTCTCTCCAGCCAGTGAGTTTTATGCAGAAACCAACCAAATTTGATTTGAGAGCATTCATTGTATTTATTTGAGTCAGGAAATGAGTTTTGTGCCCAAACATAGTTTGGGCACAACAGAAACGTTACACCTTTTCCCTCAGTCTAAGAAAGAATAAAGGACTTTTTTCTCACCATGTATGGGTTTATTTTGCATTCAGACCTTTACGCTGTGTATTACATAGCGTATAGATTAAGCATGGATTCAATAAGAAGGAAACCATAATACAGAACTAAAGTTTCAAGAATGAAATGCTGAAATTTCAGTGAATTGGGTAAGACTTTTTCTTTCTCCTAATATTATTATACAGTATGATTTCAAGACCATCCATCCATCCATTTTATTTAATTAAAAAAGTGACTTAAAACAGTTGCATAAAAAGACACATATTTAGTCAATAAAAAGGAGAACCTGTAATAATAAACAAAGTACATACGTACTATGAACAAACTAAACAATCTGCTGATGATATCCAAGTCACACAGACCTCGCGAGAGTACAAAATGTTCATTTAAGGCACAACAGCCTAGTAATATAGAGCCTTACCATAGCAAACCAGCAAACTACACCCAAAGTAAACAACAAATGAAAGTGAAACTTTGAAATGAGCCTGTGCTTGTCATTGGGCAAATCTTTAAATATGATACTGAGATATGGAACCTAACCAATCCATGTTTTCCTTAACAGTGTGAGGCTTATTTAACAGTGTATGTGATACTGTATTGGCAGATGCAGTTTCCTATATGTTTGGGTCATGTAACTAAGTCATGTGACCCAAACAAGTTTCTTTTTTGTCCACCAGAAGAACAATCCAACTATCTAATAGCCTGCCAATTGCCAATAGTGTAGGCTTTGCCAAGGGTGTGGGTGTATGTTCTGGATGTCATGATTGAAACAGAACTGCAAAGGTTTGTTTGTTTTTTATATGTGGACTTCAACGAACAACAAGCTTTATGAGGGTAAACACTGGAGAAAGATTGCATTTTATGGAAGCTAAGAAAAAAACACATGGAAGCAGTAAACACTGCAGTATGAGTAACTTGACCTTAGCATCTAGTTTTCTTTTAAATAGGTGATAATTTCTACTTTGCTGTTAAGTTCCTGCATAACTGCACAAACATAAATATAAATCAAAATTGACACAGAAATTTAGTGTTTATGTCCAGTGATTGCTGTCAGTACACATTGTAGTTCACCTTTCATTTAGATGGGGACAGGTTAGTGACAGGTGGCTGGTCATTTTGTCCCTTGGCCATTTCTTCGTGTTGCAGGTTTGATTGTTTCACACCTAAACCTTTCAGGAACGGTCTGCTGCAGGATGCTTCGTACCAACCACGTGCCACTTAATACCTATAAGCAAAACGTTTCGCACCTGCTCTGTTGAGTGATGAATTAAAGTATTTTTAAATTTTCTTATAGTCCACTTTAAGGAAATGTGGTTATTATCTACTAGCAGGTCAGCTGATTGGTCAATGCAGGGATCAAAACCACAATCACTGGAAATATGGCAGTATGTAAAGTCATCCTCAATTAAACCGTGAGAAATTGGCATTTTATTTTTTTTTTATCTCTGTATTTCATCAAAATCAAAATTTATCAGTGGAAATAAGTGGGGGACACAGTGGTACAAATATGAGTATGAAACGATTTGGGAAATGACAAAATATTCCACAGTAGTAGCATCACAATTCATGCTGCACATGGGCACCAAAGCAATGACTCAATAAGAACATATCTTAATTTCCCACAGTACTTTGGATACGTTTTGCTCACCTCAGGATGATGGTTGCTTGAAAGTAAAAGTGAAAGAACTTTCTGAAAAATTCAACTAATAATTATCTGACTGCCATAAATAAATAATAAAGTGGTACCAAGAACAAGTAACAAACCTGCTCACGATGCAGCAACACAGTAAGTTCCCCACAATTGATCCCAGTATGCACAAGCTATTCAGAATCAAAGCACATCAAAACTAAGTGACAGGCCTTAATGTTCCACAAATACAAAACTTTATTCCCTCACATTTAAATCCACAGAGCTTGTCTTTCTAAAATGCAGATAGACAACTGCAGAATATGTAGACTAACAGGTTCTGAATTGTTCATTAATAAAATTAATCAGTACCATCAATATTGCAAGGATGTGTCATTTTATCGATATATTACATGTGCCAACTGGAGATTTTAACAATCATTTTTGTAACACAAAAAAATCCAAACATATTTTGTTTTATCTCAATCTAAATAGATCCGAGTCTAAAATAGAAATTGAAAATTCAGATATTCTTTTGCACTAATAGAATAAATGTTTTATATCAACTCAAACTGTATTTCATATGATTTCTGATTGTTGTAGAACAATTCAATCAGTGTGTGATCAGTGTGTCTCACATTTTGAACAAGACATGATCAAAGAACAGATTTCTTAAAGACAAAACTATTACCCTTTGATTGAAAACCCAAATTTGAAGTTGCAATTCAGAAAGCACCATCCTCATTAGTCAGCCGTGGTGCACTGCTAATGTTCTCATGTTGTTCTTACACTATTCGGAACATTGGAGTGTAAAACACCCTATTGACTCAACCTGTATATTAACAATGAAAAAAACTTGTTTCTAATGTGTAATGATGAACCTTTGAGACATTGCAAAAAGACACCAGACTTTGTTAGAGGACTGTGTACCGTTACTCAAGCACAGGATAAACGGAAACAGCAAAAAGTCTAACAGGTTGTTCCAGTTTCACCTGCATATATAACAACCTTACCCACAAAGAGTAATCTATTTCTATGGCTATGTGGATTAACCAATATCATGCAGAGTAATTGACAGATAACATTTTTGGTTTGCCCCTGACTGAGCGTTGCCTTGGGCAGTGAGCCATACTGTCCATATCAACAAACACAACTGGGAATCATTAATTTCTGAATTGAATTAAAAAAGAAGTGGGTGTCACTTCAGGCCTGAGTTTACCAAATATTATCACTTAGTCTTTTGTCTCCCCAATCCATTGATAGTTTATGTTTTTTATATCTCAGCTACAGGTGGTTCATTTTTATTGTTTTACATACTGTATTTAAAAATCAAGCATTTCTTCAATTCCACAAAGGTCAAAAAAAAGAAGAAAGATAAACATGATTTCACCGCTCTACAATTTATTCTGTTCCACTTTGGTAAATGTGAAAAACTCTCTTTCATTGGCACAAGAAGCAGTTGGTTAACATTGATTTTGATTTGTGAGCAGTCAACTTGTTCAACTAATCAATAAAGGTTCACATCTGGATGAATTAACCTACCTTAGATAGTTGTTCATGTTGTGATAGGAAAACTATGACTTTAAAGCGTGTCTGTGTAAAAGCAGTGATAAGACATAAACAAACTCAGTTCCTGCTACACAAAAACACAATAGAATAGGAACTGGATTAAAAGGCTTAATTTCTCAAAAGGTTTCTGCACATTCATATTCATTGTCAACAAAAATGCGACATTTATTTTTGTATGTTTGTTGAGTAGAATATGGAAAAAATCAAGTGATAAAACTGAAAGTGCCTGCATCCATAAATCTGACTTCCTTTATAAGCAGCATCATTGTCTGTTGTGATACAAGCTCAAGTGAATACTAAAGTATCAAATATCCAAATTTAGTTATAGTCTAACATGTGATATATAAAATAAATTAAAAACTTAAATTGTGCAAAAAACAAAGACTTGGTTTTCCACAGACTGGCACAAATGTTGACATCAGATTTGTGAGGATGAGGAGCCAGGTGACGCCCAGGATCAAAGAAAGACAATATGACAATATTCATTTTTAAAATGTCTCTCAAAGTCCAGGAGATCGCAGGAGCAGACAGAGAGCAGAAAGCACCGGGGGAAGCTGACTTGCTATGATCCACTGAATGGAAGGTCACCATACGCCATGTTTAATTAAATTATTGTCCACAGGGATGATGCGCTATGTGTATGACCACACGAAAACACGCCAGAGCCAACCCAAGACATAAGAAAACTGAGCAGCTGCAAACCAACAAAGACCCTCATGAGAACCAACACTGTCACAAAAACCTGGTTTATACATTTTTGCATTAGATTCAAAGCTGAGAGAAAAGGGAAAAACTTGGGTCACTGATATTTATAATGTTTTCTGTAAATCTGTGTAGTTCAATATTTTGTTACTAATACGTAAAGGTTTTAATAGTCTCACTTTTTTTATTTCTACACAGTATCTAAACTGTGAAAGTAAGAGCAATCAATAAAGGAATCTTAATTTTGAACTAACTGAAACTATTTTAATATCTAGGCTATACTTGTGAAAGAGCAAGTCCGAGTTCAAGGTGCATATAAATATATTTTATATATTTATATATTTTAATGTTGTTTAAACGTGGATAATTTATACAGGCTGTTAATCTATTTTATGTAACATGAATGTGATTCAAGCTAAAAATGTTTAGCTGTGACGTGAAATCTTTTTTATTATTATTATTACTTATTTATGTGATTATAAATGTCCACACAATTTAAACAGGAAAGAAATGACTGACTTTAAAAATATTTTTCAAAGAGTGTTCTGGGCATGACAGACAAAGTTAGCACAAAACATGTACCGGCATTTGCATTGAAATCAGTTAGTCATAGAATCTATTTGTACTGCCTCAATTTCATTATGAAGCCCTTTTAAAATCCTCAATGACCTTAAGGTCATTTTCCAAGCAACTGGTGTGAGATGCAGTGTATTTCAATACTCTTTTTAAATAATACGGCAACACTACCGTAAAAATGAAAAAATGCTGAAGTAACTTTACTGTCAATATTTTTTGAAAAGAAAAATGAAAGGAATAGTCCTAAGACAAAACCTTGACAGACATCTTTAGTTAAAGAAATTGAACTGGAAGTGAAACTGAAAGTGGACACAGTGTTCTTTGTGAAAGGTAATTATGAAATGAGACAACAGTGTGATCAGTAAGCTGGTTAGTCTCTGCCTCAATAATGTGTTATTTACGGTATCAAATTAGTTTGAGAAGTCAAGAGAAAGCAGAAAAATATTACTTATTATTAAGTGTTTCCATGGTGTTAATTACCAGACTGAAAGCAAGGCGTTAAAAATGCTATTTGGCAAGTTCAAATGCAAAGTAAATTTAATTTCAGACCATTTCTGATCAATTCTGTCACTTAATTAAATTTTTCCAAGGAGAGTGACTTCCCAAAAATGTTTTGCCTTTTGCTAAAAATTACATTGATATGTTTTTTTGTTTTTTTTAAATTATTCCAACAGATCATTGTAGCAACACTTACAAAAGAAACAAGTGTGACCTAAAATCACTCTTTTTAGCAGGGAATATATTAGATTACAGCTCAAACTGCAGAAAGTTACCATATAGCTTTAGTGAAAAGAGACACTGGAATCAGAAGTACATTAATTGTCCAATTTTCTAGAGTTGGTCTCAAAGCTCTCACAATCTGCATCATCATGATCAGAAACATTACTGTCTGATAATTTACTGCGTGCATCACTGCCCCTTCAGAAGCTGAAACTAAACCAGTAGCAGCTGTAATTTATTGTACCTAAAATAGTTAATTACCATGTCGAACATAAAGTGTTAAAAATGCAAATGGCAGACATCACTACACTATAAAATAGGTACAAATCTGCAGCATGCGATTATTTGGTGGATGGACAGATAGATAGAGCAGAAAAGATAAACATTAAACTAAAAGTGTGTGATTGAGATTAACTGTCTTATTAAATATCAGTGAACAAGGTGGAACCACTTGTATTTCTAGAAAAATCCCAATCATTTGACCAAATGTAATAAATTTTATTACATCATGCATTACACTGCATTTTACAGTCATATTCAGTGATTTCATCCAACATTTGGTCCGCATCAGAAGCAATCGCAGGATCCTAAAGACAGT
This sequence comes from Xiphophorus couchianus, assembly GCF_001444195.1. Classification (NCBI taxonomy): domain Eukaryota; kingdom Metazoa; phylum Chordata; class Actinopteri; order Cyprinodontiformes; family Poeciliidae; genus Xiphophorus; species Xiphophorus couchianus. The sequence goes on along the minus strand of NC_040247.1, from coordinate 19,093,929 downwards.
TTACTAAAATCAATGTTTTTCCCCCTTTTAAAAAAGGAACAAATTAGTTTATTTTCTAATACATAAAGAGGCCAGCTTCATTACAAACAGCTGATATCCGGCAATACCTGTTGTAACAGTTCAAACAGCAAATATACCTTAATAAGCATCAGTGAAAACCATCCTGGCACTCCTGCAGAAGCTAATATCTATGGTCTTTCTTATCTCTGCTCTTGGAGGTTCAGCCAATTAGCGGCAATGAAAACGAATGGGGCACCTGTATTGGCTGCTTGCTCTGCAAAAGCCAGCTAACAGCAGGCTTTTGTATGCTGTTAGCTGGCTACATTACGCCTTTGTATTTCAAAGGTGTATTTTGATTTCCCAATTATTTTAGATATGTTCTATTACAAAATCCACATATAGGCAATTTTTTTCTGAATAATTTGGAATTATGTTCCACAGAAAAATCTGAGAATACGTGAATTTGCAAATATTGAACCAGGAATAGGCAGAACTCCACAGTATTAAAATAATAAAAATTTTATATGGCTGATATTGCTTTTCAGCTGTAAATTACAAAAATGTAATTGTACAACACGTTATTTTATCAGCAATGGTGCCTGGTTTTATTGAAAGCCCCCCAAAGTCGGATTATGTTTAGGAACATATGCATCCAAGGACCAGCCATGTTTACAGGAGCATAAGGTTCTTGAAAGCAAAAAATAAACACACAAACATCGGTCTATATGACTGACAGACACATTTTATATCTCAGATTCTGTTTTGCATTTGCAACATAATTATAAGTAACACTTTATATTTCCCGATGATACATAAAAAAAAAAGTCACATTGTCAAAAGTGAACATAACCACGAAAGCGCGATTCATAATCCTGGGAATGTAGTCATCATGGTCTAGTGGGATTTTTCAAGGGGTGGGGCATATTCCGCTTTCAGATGGGAAACGAGGAAAAAGAAAAAGAAAAAAAAAAAAAAAAACTTCGCTAACTTACGCGGCAGCGGAGACAACGACGAGCTGATTTTACCAGCAGATATACAGATGTCTGTCCCAATGCCCACGGAGGTAGCGGCAGACGTGATTTTGTAATAAGTTCTCCCACAGCCGGGCCCCCTCTGCCTCCCTACTCCCACTTCCATAAACACATCCTGGCACGGACGCGCTATCCCAGCACTGTACAGTCACCCCCGCAAAAGTTGCGCTCCACCATTGACTTTCTCAAACGAGTGAGCAGAGCGATATCGACATTCCCACAGTGGCACCCACACATATAAACACTACAAAATAGCAACAGCGGGCGTCCAGCGTGACAGGAGCGAGCGACAGAGACCCCCCTCCCCACACCAGCCCCCTTCTCCCAACACCCTCTAACCCAGCTTGACACTCGGCGGACCTGGGGTCGTCCTCCGGGCTGCGGATTTACTCCACCAAGTCTTTAAGTTGAATTCGGAGCGTTTAGCTTCTCAAGGACACTGCAGCTCACTGTCACAAGCTCCCTATTTTGTCGCGACGGACGCGGGTTTGTTGCCCCGCAGGAGGAGGAGGAGGAGGAGCGGGGGTAGAGAACAAGCCGAAAGCGAAGGGGGTGAAAAGCCCGAAAGCGTTTTACCTTTTTGCTGTTTCTGCTGTTGTAGCCGTTGTAGGGGTTGATTCCTGCCCTTGGCGGTACGGAGAGCAGCATTTTTCTCGGCGCTATGTCCGGAGCGGCGAGCTCAGCCCAGGCTGCCAGCTGACGTCAGCAGCTGGGGAAGTGAGAGCCTGGAGTCCCGCTGCTAGACTGCGAGTGGTGCTGCTGCTGCTGCTGCTGCTGCTGCTGAAGCTGCTGAAGCTGCTGCTGCTGCTGCAGGACGGGGCCCCGCTGCTGGCCCCGAGGCCCCTGCAGAGCTCCAGCTCTCCTGCTCCATTAGGGGTCTTACATAGGAGGCCTTTAGATCAGATTCATTCACCGTCCAGTGTTATTTCACTCACCAGGGGACTTTGGCAGGGATAAACTGGACAAAAAGGGGTTTGTAAATTCAATTGCCAACATTTTAAATCCACTCCTGGACCCATGTTGCTTCATTAAAAGAATTACAATAATACCTTGTACAGCAATTAGCAATAGTGGCGTCCTGGCGGAGCCCCTCCTGCAACCGGCCCCCACTCACCCCAAAACACAAACTCATCTGACAAAACCCTGCCAATATTGTCTTTATGCAACTTCCAAGTTTTACCACATAGCACTCTTATTCTAACCTGGTAAAAACCAAACATAGGGTCTGGACCCCCACCTACTGAGAAACGATTGCCTGCTGGAGGCTTGGACTATGCTGACGTTTTCAATTTTAACCAATCTCCAACATTTGTCTGTGACAGCTCAATGAAGCTTATCAGAAATTGTGTGCAGTGTAAACAACCAGAGGGCCATCTTTCATCTTTGCCAGCAATAAAATGTTACATTCTTCTCACTCGGACTTTAATTGCTCCATATTTGGAAGCATATATGGCAGTGGAGGAAGTGATCGAAGCTGAATGGCTTCGATCACTTCCTCCACTGCCATTACCAAACTACAACACTATATGGGCAGACTGCAATTCTAAAAACAGCACAGAAAATGTTTGTTGATTGTCCCGGTTAAAATTAAGCCAAAGAAATCAAGCTGAATGGGAGAAATTCCAGAGCGACCACTCAGAGGAGATGAGAATCGAGTAGAATTGCATGAAGGTAATGGTAAATTCTCTTTTTCAAACATCTTTTTACTTTAAATATATATATATAATAGTGCTTTTTCATCTCTGAAAAAAACTATTTCCCACTTTTAGAAGACAACATGAGCAGCTAGATTAACTTCAACAAGAGAATGCAGCATCTCACCACATAAAACATTATTTCAGGTGATCTTCCTGGTGTTTTGTGACCGTAAATCTGACCTTTCATCATGATTTCTTTAAAAAAGCTTTGGCTCTTATTTTAACAAACTTAAAGCGATTCATATAAATGAACATGAGTACTTGAGTCAATCATATCCTGTGATTCCTGGCAGGTTGACCATTTAAAATAAATTATTAAACAATAAATAAAATTAAAAAACTGCTAAAGAAAAGTCTATATAAAGTAGGGAAACCTAACACATATTTTTTCTTTTATTTGTTTTGATACACAAAGGTAACTTGAGCAAATGTAAAAGCTGTTGTTAAGGGAGTACTTAATTTATCTTTTGCCAATGATCAGCAAAAGGCATCAGCCCTCATGACCCTTCTAAGACAAGTAGGTATATTTAATTTACATCCTAAAGCATAAACCCGTGTCGGAGAGGCGGGAACATCCATCACAGGGCAACACAGAGAAGCACAGAACGAACAAGTATGCACACAAACATTCATACCTAAGGGCAATTTAGAAAAAAACCAATTAGCCTAACAGTCATGTTTTGCAGCAGCAGTTCTCTAAAGCTTGGGGGATTTTTGTCTCCTCCCTCTAAGCTTTGCCTGTTGGAAAGATCAACTCCGAATGTGTTTCCAATGGGAGCTTCCAAAGTTGTGAAGATCAGCACACATGCACCTTGCCATGTTCTCATGAATTTCAAAATTTGAAGAGTTGCAAAGAGAAATGGGTCGTTGTGTTGCGCCATATTTATACCCCAAGGAAGCATAATGTACTAATTACTAATTAAAAAGTAAAGGATTAATTTAAAAAAAAAATCTTTTGCAGGAACAGTTTGAAGTGCCACCATCTCTGCTTTAAATTTGAAATGTGAAACACAAAAAAACTCCTTAGTGACCAAAATCTAGAGGTCATTCCACCCAGAAATGTGTCCAGTTCCTAGAGACAAACATCCTATTTATCTTTCAGTTACAGTATTTGGTTTGTAGGGTTAATGTTGTAGACATGTAATCTTTTTCTTTATTCTGTGCTTAGTTCTGTGCTTGTTGTTGTCCTCTCGACTTTTCTTGTTTTTAATGGCTTGAAAACAATAACCAAATTAGATTATGACAAACATTTAAGGCATTAAAAAAAAAAAGCACAATAAATCTGAAAAACAGAGTACTTTAACAGTTTGAGTTAAACACAGCTCACAATGAAGACATTTCTAATAAATGGTCTGAAGTGAACAGCCTGATCCAATCACTGGCAGCGGTAGCTGTACCACCATTAATGTCCTGTAGTTTCTTCTGAAGGTCACAGACGAAACCTGTTAAATCACAGAGACACACAGAGAAGGTACTAAACCAAAACATTCTGCCTCCCACTTTGTGCCCACGACTGCTTCATTTTCCACTTCTGGCTTCGTTTTTGTATCCAAACATCTCCTGGATTTCTATTGCTGGCAGCAATTGACATGAAAATGCAACAGAAAGAAACAGAGGCATTTAAACTAATCAATACGAACCACTTGTGAAATAACTTGGACTCTTCCTTCTTATAAATTCAATTACAAGCAAAAACAGCAATTCTGCCTTTGGTTCAGGTTGTTCTGTGGATTTTACTTCAGGCTAAAGAAGCTGCAGGTGAAAATATTTTTTTTGACAGCACATGGAGCTGCCATAAGTAAAGAAGTGGTAAAAAGGCACCTTTTTTTTTTTTTTTTAAGAAAAGAGGCATCTGTTGGATAGATAAACACAGTCTCAGACTATTTTGTGATATCTCTCCAGCTGCTTGGCAACACTGAATTCCTATAAAGTGCGAGCTGCTTACAGTGCCAGTCAGAAATTTACAAGCAGTCATTATAGGCGAGATTTCTTTTTTTTTTTTTTTTTTTTCAGGGGTGATGATTGTAAAACAAGTTAAAAAAAATTTGGCACTCAGGTTTGGAAGTGTAAATTTATTCCACTTATTAAACCACATATACAGTATGGAAACAGACTAAGTGTCTGCGTACACTTATACTAATGTTGGCTAAACATCTCTCAGTAAATAGACCAGGTTCTTCCTGTTGTCTGACTGGACATTTAACCATTCTTATAAATAAAATTGGAAAAGTGAATCAAACTGTTGCACACCGAGGAAAGAAAATACTTTGAATAAATATTAATAATTGACAAACACCAGGGTCATGAACTGGAAGATGTTGGCTACACTTCCCACAGTGAAGCCAACAAAGACTGAGAAGGTGCCCGACAAGAACCAATTCACTATAAGATAAAATTATTTAAAAACATTCTTTCCTGACAGAAAATTATCAGGACACTTTCCATTGACAGTATGAACGTTTCCATCAACTCTAAAATTGACTTTTTCCTTTGTTTAAGAATTTCTTGCGTCAAATTTACTGAGAAAACAGATTATTTAGTATTTTTATAGCATATCTCCTGGTGCATTCACATACACTCCTACTACTTAAAAACTGATAATTTCTGTGTTTCTACAGTGTATCTACATTTCTAAAAAATAAATAATAATAAATTACAAAAATTGTGTTGTATTATGTGTTACATATATTGAAAGGAAGCTCAAATTTGTACTTTTCCATTGAGGAAGTAATGCCATAATTCCCTCTGGAGAAATGGACAACACAGAGGAAGCATCCAGTTGAGGGCTTGTTTCACTCCTACTGGTTCATTGCACAAAGTGGATGTAAGGCTGCCTCCAAATACTTCAGCTTCACCTCAGTTCAACAGCTTTCAGATCGACAGGTGTTGCAACAGAACAATGATCCAAAACAAACATCAGAACTGATTTTGGAAAGGATAAATCCGACTGACATTGAGCCTGGGAAATGGCCCAGGCCCTCTCCCTATTACATAAAAACGTTTGGTCTATGTTTAAAAAGTGAGGCCCACTTTAAGAAACCAGTTAATTTAAATTAAACCTTCCAGTTCTGATACAGAGGTATCAAAGACCCATCCTGAATTATACATGATGCGTGTTGATGGCTACAAAAAGCTCATGGTTTCTTTACAACTCCAGAATAATCCACTTGCCCAATCCGCAAATCATGCTAACAGCAGTATCATGTTTTGGGGCTCTTTTCACAGCAAAGACCTCTTGATATAATTGATGGTGCATAGAGTGAATTCTGAATGATAATAATCGCAATAATAATCAAATAATTACAAATGTACTGATTTTCCATTGTTTGGAATGCCATTCCTGTTTTTGAACTCAGATATTTTCACGCTGCTGTTGATGGCAACAGTCGGATTAGGATTGAGGTACAAATTGCTGCGGGTAATCAGTTGGAAGCTTAATTATAGCTTTATTATATTCCCATTATAATAATAATAATAAAAACTAATAATTGCTGCTATTATTATTGTTATTATGAACATTGTTTGTAAGCATGTTTACAGGGAGAATTTACAGGTAGAACTAGAATGATGACTGCATGTAAATTGCTGACTGGGATTATGTATCCAAATTTTTCGTCAAAAAGATCCAAAGATGTTATTTAATAGAAACGTTTTGTGTGATCTAAACGAACGCCATAAGTGTATGGAAACTTTGCGGAGTTAAAAAATGAAACGCTTGCTCTGCCAATGTTGAAAGCGTCATATAGACACTTTGAACTTTGCATCTGCCCCGCTGTCTTCCAGTCAAGAGGCCGATCTGCGTCTTTTCACTCGCTGGCATTCGGGAACACACAGTGACATTGTCTCACTCAGCAGAACCTCGGTCTGGCCCAACCAGCTACACTCTGACGACATGAACATTGTTTGGATATCAACACGCCTGTTGCTAGGGAACCCAGCCCCCACCCATCCACAAAGAGCGTTCCGGCCTGTGGCCTTATACCTATTACCTCCTGGGTAATGAAGTTGTCTTTGTGGTTCACTTTATACATGCACATGCTTTTATGTGTGATTTTGCATTTGTGGAGGATTTCCTGATATTGTTTAGTGAGTATATTGTGTGTTGCTTCCTTTTTTTTACTTAACACAGGGAAGGAAAATATATGTTTTTTAAAGTAAATCAAAGGTTTATCTAAAAAAAACTGAAAAGGATCCTTCCTTTCTTGATAAGTACAGAAACGTTGATACTACATAGGGTGTAATCTAGCTATTTTTGTGCAAAAATACAAAACAAATTTGCCAAAGCCCTCATTCGTACAGCTATTTAAAGACAGCAGCACATGTTAAGGAAGTTCCACCCTTTGCCTGCATTAACAACCAACACACCCAATTTCCCACACACTTGCACACACATGCTTATGCAACAGAGTCAATGCAGTGGGGGTGTACCGCCATCATTAAAGCAGAGGAAGGGGGCCTTGTGTGTGGAGGAGAATGGTTATGAATGGTGTGGATGGGTTCAAGGAGTTCATGTTTGCCTGAGGGTCTTGGTCATTGTCACCATGGCTGAAGGGTTCAAGGTCGAGAGCCGGAGAACAGCGGAGGAGGAGGGTGCAACGCAGGAAAGGAAACATCAATTAAAAGAATGACATTTAAGCATTCGGCTTCTTTTCCCGCAGTTCGCAGTCAAAAACAGTAAGCCATGAGCTGCATTTGGAGATGATTACTCTTGTCGTTCGTTTCGCAACATTCAGTTACATTTCAGAGTAATGGTTGTGTAAAGTGCAACTCAAGACTTTCAAAATGTATTCCATGTGTTTTTTTTTGTTGTTTTTTTTTAAAGTTGTTGTTAGATATGTAAGGTTGGAATCCTGTCTCCTCTCATGTGCAAGTGGGGAAATCTTTTGGCATGAGCTACATTCCTGCTTTACAAGATGACAAAATGTGGTCAGAGAGAAGCACAAGCAAACAAATGGATGTACATGCATGCTTTACGTGAGAACAGTTACTTAACATGTCTGCAGAACAGACCCAACAGACCACACACAGACACATACAAACACGCACATGCTCAGTCATCAGACAGTCAGTCAAGTATTCCTGGTGGATGGCTTGGGGTTTTTCAGGGTGTTTTTTTTTTTTTACAAACGTTTAAATATATATATATATGTATACTTTTATATATGTAAAACAAAAAGGTTTAATCCAAGTCATATAGATTAATAGTTATGACTGACACTGACCATCTGAATGTAAACTTTTGAAATCAAGGGAAGTAAAAAAAAAAAAATCTCAACAACAAAAAAAGATTCTATGTTAAGTTTTCTGGCATTTAGGAAATAGAAATAGTTTGAGTGATTCTCATGGACCCTAAACAAGAGAGGTTTGGTCAGATTTAACTATAAACAATGAGAAAAAATATGTTATTGTTTTTATGTGGTGTATGTAAATATCTGGTTTCAATTGTATATTTAAAGTTTTCAAACCCCTTAAATTTAACTGCAAGCTTCCAACTTTATTGATCCATTATATAATAGATCAAGAAAAAAGACTGGGGATAAGATCTTCAATTTTTATGATTTTTTTTTTATGATCTAACTTTCAACCAGGTTTTTATGTTGGGGGTGAGCTATGAAGCCAAAACTATGTTGTTTTGTGATTAATTTGTTGCATACAAAGAAAGAAAGAAGCAAAAGAAAAACTGAAAGAAAGAAAGGAGAGAAGGCAGGAATTTTTAAAATATATTTTCAAATCACATATTTATCAAATCAACATGTTTTTTCAAAATTAATTTTTATCTTATCAGGTTTTTAACAGATTGTCAATGAAAAATGTGTCCAAAAATATTTTCACTTTTTTCTTACAAAATAAATAACTTCAATGAATCACTACAGATTATTAAAAAAAAACAAAAAAAACATCCCATTTCACTTTCATTTGTTTACTTTTTTCACTCCTATAATGAATTCTCGGTTTACGTTTCCCAGCTGGAAGTATTCTGAGCAACAGATATGAGTTTGAAGAGGCAGACTTAGAGACTGATGATGGAGGGGAGGAAAGGGGGGATGGAGAGGGGATGTGGGCAGGGGTGGAAGGAGTGAGGGAAGCTAAGCAGATGGGGGAAGGGCTGTGCATGCTTCAAATTCCTTAGGTGTTATCAGCGTTGCCTGCTCCATAATTGTTCCTTTCGAGGAGTGAGAAAAGGAGAAGAAGAAGAAAAAAAGAAAAACTTGCAGAGAGTGTACAGCACTTTAAAGGCAAGAGGTCATAGATCTTCAAATTCAGTGGTGACATTGTTGACTGAGCTATTCTGAGATTGCTGGAAAGCAAAATTAGAGAGTATGTGCAGCAAACACAATAACATGTAATAAAAATAAATTTAATGAAAAAGAAAAAAAAATGTATAAAAACCCAGTTGTAGTTGTAAAACTAGCTTGGCTCAAATAACGTGTCTTAGAATTTAAGGTACAGGAAAATGCAGGAAATACTTTTTATTTTATTGTTATTCAGTTTTGTGTTGCTTGTGAACTTATTTTTCCAAATAGTAAAAACATAATGCTAAAAACTCAGCTGCCTGCTGAGTTTCAACTGCAGATATTTTGCACATTCAGTCCTCCAAAAAAGCATGTTTATTCTGGATTTTATTGTCCATATAACATTGACTCAATATTGATTGAATGCCCTTGTTTTGTTTTTCTCCATTTGATTTTGACATTTTAATAAAGATTGGACTTAAAGTAGAAATCCAGAGCATTTCAATGTCCAGCACAGGTTTCTAAATAATATGCTTTGAATGCAATTTCTTCTTTGAGTTTCCTCTGTCAATAAACGAAAAAAAAAAACATTTATGTGCAAAACAGATATTCAGAGCTGTAATAGATTCCTTTTTTTTAAGATTTAGTAAATGTTGTTGGTTCATTAAACTCTATTTTAATTTCAACAAAACCTGAGCAGTAGGCAAAAAAGACCCCTGATGTCAAACATATGGAGAAGATACATAAATGTCTTGCTATTCATTTTATGACAACAGGGCTTACCATATCTTCAAAAACGCCCAACTCTGCTGCTGTGCAGGTTCTCAGTCTCTTGCGTCTCTACATTTAATAGTCGTTCGTCATTAGTGTGGTGTGGACTGCTTCAGATGGAAGCTATGGAGAACACAGTGCTCTCTCTTCTGATTGGCCAGTTCAGCTGGACACGGTCCAATCAATTTCTAGAAAAGGACTCAGGATGAACTTCAGCTTATAACTGAATCATAAATGTAAAACTTTTCTAGAGATCCACATTTTTTTTTCTGGAGGTACACAATCTTAATTTCTCATGTGTTTTATTGTTTTAGCGCGCAACGCTTAATTTTCAAGTACTATTTGCCTGGAATCTATGGCAAAAATGGAATCTGTGCTCAAACACTCTTTAGTTGTTTGAGTTATAGTGACCTTATTTGTATTCTCTCAGTTTAAAAAACAAGCCCATGGTAACACTCCACCCAACACATTTTTCTTGTGCATTCTTTTCAACCACCGCTTAAATGCTTTCGTGCACTGGAAAGATTAGCCACATTTTGCAGATGTGAGTGATAAAATAATTGCTGTGGATATCATTTATTCCACTTCTGAAATGGCTACAGTGAGTGCTTCATACCATCTTCCCTTTTTTGATGAGAGACACAGCACTGGTGGGATGCACGCACACACGAACAGAGGACGGGATTGTGGGAACTTTGATTGATGAGGTAATCCATCTGGCTCCGAAGCAAAGGGAGGGGAAAGAGAGAGCGCACCAGCGAAGAAGAGAGCAGAAGATGAGTAATGATGTACGTCCAAATCATGTTGCAGGTCAGGGATGGAAGCCTGCTGCACATATTTGAAGAAAAAGTTTAATCATGGGTTTTGTTGAAAGCACCAGACATCATTAATGCATCTTTGATTAGTTTGTGTTTTATTAGCCGGTGTTTAATCAAGCACTTCAGCACACACAGGCTCCAGTCTCCGGACTTTGACCCGGCTCCCATCACAGCTGCTCCAAACTGGGCGGAGGCCCATGATGGTTCTCCACTTGTGGATGAAAGGATGACGCATGAAACGCTCGCTCCAGTCATGACACAGACCAGATGAATGGTGTTTTCACTTACTCCAACAATAAAAAAAAACAAAAAAAATGCTATTATTTTTCTTATTTTTTTGTCAGGAGACAAACCAAGCGGTTCTGTGAAAAATCCGAGGCAGAGTTGCTGATGACTTAAGAGAAGAAACGTTTCCTAATAGAGGACACCGTCGTTTTTATGTGCCATGTTGCGAGATTTTCTCTAAGGTTTCTCTTAAAATAAAATGGTGCGATGTTGAATAACACCATAAATTTTACTGAAGAAGTCAGAGTAATCTGGTCGTTTAATAGTTAATTGAGACAGCAAGCTGGAAAGTACACTTCAGTCATAAAAATCTGTCTCTATATGCCACATGGTTGCACCAGTAAAATGCTGGAGAGCTCCATCTTTACAGTGCCAGGCTAAAGTATTCACATCCCTTGAACTTTTACACATCTTATCACTTTATTAATGTATTTGACTTAGATTTCATATGGTGGATCATCGCAAAGTTTTCTTACGGAAAATAATAGATATGTTTAGATGTTTTTTTACAAACAAAAAGGGAAACGTTCAGTGCATTTTTCCTCCAGACGCTACCTAATTGTTGGAGATTTACTTACCTTATTATGCTGAACGTACTCCGCCTTTCACTTCACCCCCACTATGGAAAGTTGGGATGGCAGCATCACACCATGAGAATCTTGTTTACCAGCTTGAAAATGGAATCTGGCAGGTTTTGATGGCAAGACTGAAAGAGCGACATAACTAGAACGACTATGCAGCAGTTTCGATCAAAGTATATTCATGGATTAGAGTGGCCCAGTCAAAGTCCAGAAAAAAATAAAATGATAATCTATGGCAAAAAAATATTTGGCAAGAAAATAAATAAAAAATTCACTCTCTAGATGTGCAAAACTGGAAGAGAAATATAAAAATAGACTTGCAGCTGTAATGTTAGATTGTTCGTCTGACTCAAGATGGCTAAATAGAAATTAATGGAAAACTTTCTCTGTCTTTATTTATAAATATGTATAAAACCATACCTTCTGTTTTCCAATTTGTGATTTTTAAATGTTTCAAGAGGTATGGATTCTTCTACTTTGCACTGTAGACATATCAGGCAGCCACACAGGCGAGTATTTACATAAGCCTGCTGGAGTCGATCTCTATGATCTCTGTCTGTATCGCTCTCTTTTGCAGCCAACATATACAAATGACCTGAACATGATCCACTGAGGTGGATCCAAGTCAAACAGGTCATGCATGAGATCGGCACAATGTTTAACGTCTTCAGTTTTCATTCTGGGAAGCTGAACTAGCTGAACTAACGCAAGATTAAAGATTTTCTTAAACCGAAAGAATGATTTAGTTTAGCAGTTGTTTTGTAAATGCATATTAATCCAGGTTAAATACGCAAAGATGTCACAAGTAATGCCTTTCTTGTTTGGGTTTCCCCCGTCTGTGTTATACTTCCATCTGCTGGTAATTTGTTATAAACACACGCCCAGCCTGACTGACGTACATGTAAATGACCGTCTTGCAAAGGCTGGAAAAGCGGAGGTGTTTAAAGAGTTAGAGGCACGTCCTCTGCAGACGTTCACACAATTCACACAGATTAAAGCTACGAGCCAGACATTTGTGTAGACTCACCAGACTCAGCTTAGACACAGTTTACCAAGAAATTAAACAAAATGTCACCGTCAATGTTTCTGAGTCTCATTATGCTGTTGTAAATAAAACTATTCAGTTAAGATACAGTCTTCCACAAGCACACGAAATCACAGAAGCCATGAAACAACTATTCAGAATTTATTTGTATACATTTTTTTCAGTTTCTCTCTTCTTCGCTCTTTTGTTCTTAATTAAATACTTTCTTTAAACACATTTGCTTGTATTCTGTGTGTCTAGATCGTATGAACAACAAAACCAAGAACAATACACACACAATGAAGTAATTTCTGAAGAGGTCCTAGAGGTCCGTGCTACTTCTGTTGAAATGATCACTGATGTATAAATAAATAAATAAATTTTGGAACTCACTGAAGACTGCAGCTTGCTAAAACTTCAATGTCAAAATCCATTAAAAGCCTACATGTTAAAAAGTCTCATCTTGGTCTCAAACCTGCTGGACGTGTTTTCTTTCAACCAAGGCACACAGCAGTAACATCTGTTTTTATAAATTTAAACTAAATGTGAAACTTCCGGCTGTTTTCAAATGAAAGCAAAAATGTTTTTTTCTTTGAAAATGTCACCTGTGTTTCTAAGTTATTGCAACTCACTCTGCCTGCAGCTAATGCCAACGTTTAGATGGATGAATGCTTAATGTTTCTCCACCTTAACCTGTTGCCAGCTGGTCCGCTGTATTGGACAGACAGCGTGTAGTTAAATATCTGCACGCATACAAGTTTACTTAAATGTTGTGGAAGACCACCTAACTAAAAAAAAAAAAAATTAAGGCTCACCAGCACAAGCAGTCACTGTGGAGCGGAGTTAGAGGTTAGCTTGGTAATGAGCGGCCACAGCAATGACTATATTGTGATTACTGCGATGGTCTTCTAAATGCTTTTATTGCTTTTGTCTTGGTCTCACTATCAGAATCCCTGTTGAAATCCTTCATGCCTGGATAATCAGCCAGAAAATGTGTTAATTAATGCCAGCCGAGTAGTTTGGTTTTGATGCCTCTTGTGATGTCATTAGGCCAAACGAACACCAAGAATAATTCAAGTTTGTTTTTATTCAGAGTGCTTTTAAAAAAAGAAGCTTGCAAGATGTCTCAGCTGGAATTGTATGGTGAATGTACATTTGTTAGTTAAAGGCAAAAGTAAAACTTTAAGAACTGAAGTCAACTGGGGTTTTCTGCTTGTAAGTCTGTTTTAATATGTCTTTGAGATTGGAGAATTATTAAATGCAACAGAGCAAGAAGGCAGGAACCAGAAAAAAAACAAAACAAAATATAAGTGAAACAGCAGGAACATGAAGACTGGTAATGGTCATGTGTTCAAAAAGCTTACTTTTTTTAAATAAACAACTTTCTTCATCTTTCCACATAGGTAAATAATTTATTGTACAGCTAAAAAGCAGCACAGGAAGTTACAGAGAGAGTTTCTTCTGTTACAAAAAGCAGCTGAAGCTGAGAGCACACAGTGCCATCTTTAGGCAGCGAGCTTCCAGGATTATGTAAACAGCATGTGTGCCACATGCCTGTGGTTTGGGTTTTAGTGTCTGGTGACGTCTGAGCAGTTTACGTGTTTACTTTTGAGTACTCATTTTGAAAGATGTTGTGTGGCTCTGTGCTCTTCTGCGTCTGTTTCGAGTTAACTCTGAGCCGCTTACGAAAGCTTCAGCCTCGAATGGACAAAGTTTAAAGAGAGAGGGGATAATTAACAGTCCCGACTGAGTTAACATCAAACAGGTTTTTTGTTTAAAGTACCATATCAAGTGTCTGCCTCTACAAGTGTGACGGTCTCATTATGCTTAAATGAAGTGGTTTTAATCAGGACTGCAGTTTCCTCCCAAGTGGCGACAAATCAGGCAGAGATTGAGATTACCCTCCCTGACAAGTACTAATAACCTTTTCTTACTCAGATCAGGTCTGTGAACACTCTGCCCTGAAGGTTATGACAAACTCTGACTCTGTCCTTCTCATTGTTTCTTCTTCAAATGGTTTCATCAAAACTCTCTGAAAGGTTAATGAACAAAATTCTAATTTTATGCCAAGAGTGTAGTCTTTGAAAACATTTTTTTTTTCTCCTTTGCGGCACAAAGAACCCTTTGTTCCTGGAGCTCAAGGTGGCACTTCCAGTGTAGACCCACTAGGTGGCAGTCCTGAACAGAAATAACCCAGACAGCTTCAGCCACAGCGGCTACACCTAACATCAGTTTTAATTAATTTAATTAAATAAAAACAACAAATTTGCAATAAATCCAAAGCAATCATCTGTACAAATATGTAGAAGAATGTAAGAAAGCCCCTCAGTCATTAATATGTAAAAAAAAAAAATAGCCAATAGTAATCTAAGAAAATACAGACCAACTGTGACATTAGAAAAACTGGACATTTCTTTAAAATAAATGAAAAAAAAGACAGAAATTTGTCAGACAAACTGCCGAGACGTCGAAAGCAATACTGAAGCAGAACAGCAGGAATTTCTGTTTCATTTGTGTAGTACGTAGACAATTACCTCCTGTTTTCTCCTCGACAAAGGAGAAGCAATGTTTCTAAAATAAAATATAAAACATCCACAAATGGCTAAGATCGCCCAAAAACCTTGTAGCAGCAGAACACATTTCTGATGAAACCAAAGCAAAAGTTTGGGAATCCATTCCGACAGGTACATTTTACACAAAATGTACCTTTGAAGACCTTTGCTAAATATTTTGTTATAAAAGCAACAATGAATGTCACTCAATGTAAAAAAAAAAAATACCACAGTGAAACATGGTGGTGGTAACATCATGCTTTGGTCCAAAACAGAGTCTGCCAGAAAGATGAAGATAAAGTGACATTTTATTCTTTTAGGATCACACTGAAACCAAGCGTACATCCAAATGAATGAAACACAGACCTCAAAACAGGAAAATGAAAGTCTGAGAACGGAATCTGACTTCAAATAACTCTGCTCCAGGAACAAAGGGTTCTTTGGCCACAAAAATCCATTTATAATGTCAAGCTTTAAGAAATGTTAAAAGTATTTTAAGGTTGGAGGAAACAATCTTAAACGCCTTCCATCAGGGACTTAGAGAGGCTCAACAACCTGATATAAACGGTTGGTTCTGTTCAGGAGACGACTGAGGAACCTGTGGAGATGATGGTGCAAAAAAAGGATTCCTCATGAGATCAAGACATGTACTGACAACCCTGATCATCCTCTTCATGAGTCTGCTTCACAACAACAGAGTGTTTTCAGTCAGAGGCTTCTGCAGAACCGTTGTAATGCAGACTGCCACAGGAAATCCTTCCTGCCCACAGCTACCAGCATCCAGAGCAACTCTTTGAAGAACCTTCAAGAAATCAGGGCGATAAGGAGGAGAGCTTTGTAGAAGTAGGGTTGCATAACTGTGTTTTCTAGTCAAAAAAGCAGGAATGTGTGAATGGGTCCACCTCCTGACTCACTCACACACAAATTTAACACATTTTTATAATTTAAAAATCTAAGCATTTACACAGAACCTTAACATTCCTAAATAAATTCCTTTGAGCTTTCCTGGCTTTTGATCACATCACTTGATATGTTTTCTTTTGAGAGAGGGCCTTTGAAGGGACATTAGAGAATCTCTAAAGCTTGCCTGTCTGGCCACAGAGTTTGAAGGAGACACACTGGAGCTGGCCATATTTTCCAAGAGCCACATCTTTCCAAATATTCCCACTGTATTCCCTTCAAAGCATCAAAGGTATTCATCCCGTCCAGTGCAGCTCTCACATTTCATATGGAAAAATGAGAAAAATAATTTAAACACCATTCTTCTTTCTCCTGCCCTTTGGCTTGCCTTCTGATGCTACTGTATCGTCTTTAGCTGGCAATCAGGGCTCTGTTTTAGGCATCATGGACTCCAGACGCTCAGTTAGCTGCGTTTTTGGATGGCCACAAAAATCCATTTATAATGAAGAAATCCATCAGCTGCTACCCTATAAGAATTAAGAATCATGGTTCGATCTGTTGTCTCGAAAACCCCCAAAAAACTTTGAGCTGATCTGCAAAAAGACAAAACAAAAGATACGATTCTGTAGCTGACACGTTAGCTTCATCATATGAGCTACTGAACAGAAGCACCAAAAGAAATCAGAAAGAAAAAACATTCATGCAACAGCGGAGAAGAGAAAGAAATATATATATATAAGCCGCAGCCTCTGAAGCACCATGCCTTAAATATTAGTCCTTGTCCTTGGTTAGTATTTCTGTGCCAGTTGTTTGAGTAGGCTATCATTGTGAAGTTAGCATGTCTTGTGCCACTGCTGCATGTGATCAAAATAATTTTCTTAAAACGATTAATGGTTTTGTTTTGTTGAAACCAAACCATATATTACAAAAAAAAAGTTTCTCTCATAAAAGCTTTCACATCTATTTTTCTTTTTAGCTGGGCTTTTAATCGAACTTCAGTTTTTATTTGATTCTATTAAATCTCAATTTATTTACTTTGTCACATTTGTAAAGTTTAATCACGTAATCTTTTTTGTTTTATTTGGCACCTTTAACAATTTAAATGCTTTTAACATACTCATCTTTTTAAATTAGCTTAATTACCTACCTTATTTATTCATTTATTTTAAGAGCATAATGCTTTTCCTCATTCACTCGTTTTTATGACACAATTCTTTATTTTTAAGAAATTAGAATATTGTAAAAAATATAAATATTCTTCTCACAAATTTATAATCTATACTAATTGCACTAATTGTTAAATATTTAAAACTTTTATTTCATGATGTTCTTATTATTATGGTTTACAGATAATGAAAACCATAAATATTAGTGTCTTAGAAATTTTAAATATCGTGAAAAAGTTTAGTATTGGAAGCGTGAGGTGTCACTCACTAATCAGCTAATTAACTTAAATTTATTTTAAAATACCTGCAAAGGTTGCATGAGCCTGAAAATGTCTAGTAGGACACAATCAAGGTGAAGACCGCTGACTAGATGTTAGGAAGACAGTTATTGATATCCTTCACAATTAGGATAACGCTTCCTTTGCATTATGCTTGATTGTATGAAAAGTGCTCCACAAATAAGCTCTGATTAAGGCTAATTAATTAAACCTGTGTGGTTCTAGTTCAAAGTACAGAAAATAATCTTTTCAGTCATTAAAATGTTGACATGTGACCAACTTTTCTTAAACCAAGCCATATGTATCAGATGACATGCTTTCTGTTTTACCACCTAGTTAAAAATCAAATCCACTCTGGCTTCTGCTGTACTGGGATGGAGAGGATTTCTATCTTCATATGTATTGCAGTACCTGGGTGCTTTGACAAGATGATTGAAAGAAAAAAACCTGGTGGATCCAAAAATACAGCCATTGTTCTGCAGGAAGTCCTGACAGTTCACAACAGCCTCAGTGTTAACTGGAGCCAGGAGAGGAGAGACATTTTCTGGGGCATCAAAGGGTTAGAAGATGAAACCCTTCATGCCCAAACATTTCATTTTGGAGATACATTTCCCCTTCCAATGCAGAACATCTTCCACAGACAGAACATCTTCCACAGACAGAACATCTTCTACAGACAGAACATCTTCCACAGACAGAATATCTTCCACAGACAGAATATCTTCCACAGACTGAACATCTTCTACAGACTGAACATCTTCCACAGACTGAACATCTTCTACAGACTGAACATCTTCCACAGACAGAACATCTTCCACAGACAGAACATCTTCCACAGACAGAACATCTTCCACAGACAGAACATCTTCCACAGATCGCCTTCTATGTGAAAAGTAACAAATTCAATACAACGCTTGCAGACCCTGGATGTGTAAGCATGACTGTTCTCTCTACCATTTCTTTCAACGTTTCTTATTAACGGCTAAGATAATTAAGAGGCTTCCTTTGAAAGTTCACATGCTGGTAACCAGCCAACCGGAAAGGTCGTCCTTGGAGAGCTATTTTATAACTAAATCTGTATATGAACAATAAAGGTTTTCTCTTTTTTGTAAAAGAAAACTCCACAAGAAAGCACCATGAAGTGCAAAAGGCTGTCGGCACACTGGCACCAATTTAAGATAAATATTTGATGTCTAGTCTGTGTGAGTCTTGTATAAATATCATACTCACACATGAGGAAAACTAAATCCTTGTCAGCCAAATGCAAAGACTTTCACCTGATGATTCAATACCTTCTCCAACCTGAACCTGCAGCAGAGGAACACCATGCTTCACCTTATACATCAAACTGGCTGCACAGCGACTATCCCTGCCAGCTGCATTCCTCGATGGTGTACTCTTTCTAAGAACCGGGGAAGCAGCTAAATCTAATGGCATCAAGGACAACCACAACAGTGGCTTGGCCCAGCTCCAAGTGTGGGGAGCAGCAGAGGGGATGGCCTGAGGCCAGCTAGTTAGCAGCAACACAACCTGAAACTGAAGCACCTATAGGCAAACACCTTCAGGGCAAAAGGATCTGCAGACCAGAAGTCTTCTCTGTAATTCAGGATCTGAGATCTGAGAGAATGTATAATAAGTGGAATGCTGTCTCTCCTTTTTAAAAATATTTATTTTAAAGTTATAGTTATAATTTAGATTTACTGAAATGTTCACCAAGAACACCTTCTTGGTGAAGATGCTCTGGTTTAGTTTAATACAAGTAGCACAATTATTCTTTGCCATCTTTGATGCTTATACGCTGCTAATTTGAAAGCATGTTGCAATAAAAAAAACCCAAAGAAAAACATAGCAGTAATCGCTGTTTTCATGTGTTTGTGAGGTATCAGTAAGGTCAATGACAAAATTCAGGGTTCAGGGTGATATGCAGCATTAGCTTGACTATCTCTCACATGTTTTCATTGTCTCTTGCAGGTCTTGTGACAAACTGCAAATGATTTTCTTGCAGTGCTTATATTTTCCAAAAAGGCCAGATTCTCCCACCTGAGCCGTGGATTTCTGCAGTTCCTCTAGAGCTCTGGTCAATGCTCCCCTTGCCCAAAATATCAGCTTGGGTAGACAGCTACGTCTCTGTTGGTTTCTCTTTATTTTGGAATGATGGACCGAACAATGCTGGGGATTTACAATCCTGCTTTAAACATTTCCGCAAGTTCATCCCCATCATGTCTGTTGTGTTTCTTGGTCTTCATGATGCTGTTTGCTCACTAATGTTCTCCAACACTCTGAGGCCGCTCTGTTTGGTTGATTAAATGACCTCTGAAACCAATTGTTTGCACTGGATTTTATTTTGTGATTTAACAATTAAAGGGGCTGAAGTTGTCTGATTTTTTTAGGTTGTAAAAAACATTAAAAATATATGTTTGTTTTGTTTTAAGAAATGAAGTATATGTGGGTCAGATGGGGGTTGAAATTCATTGGTCTGACTGAAGCCAGTAAATTTCTATGCGAGTGTGATTTTAGAGGAGGTGAATTAGAGACTTGGAAGAAAGCGGAGGAAGAGGAGGAAAAAGTAGGAGGAGGAGGAGGAGAAGGAAGGCCAGCTGATGTTCCGACGTCACACTCAGACTGACTGAGCTCCGGGGTAGAGGCTCAATCTGCGGCCAGCGGCAGCAGAGGTGGTGGGGAGGAGAGGAGCATTTGATCCGCGTCTTTATGCGCCCCCGCCCCCTGTGGCTCCTTCGCCGGCGCAGGGAGAACAAAAGACGGACAAACTGCCTGATCACAGGCGCCAGCCCTGCTGCTGCTTTCTCTTCTTCTTCTTCTTCTTCTTCTTCTTCTTCTTCTTCTTCATCATCATCGAGACTGCAGACCGGGGGCTATTAGCCTGATGCTCAGCTCAGCTTGCTAGCCTTTGTGGCAGGGACTCTCCATGCACCCACGCACCCCCTAATCTTTACCCCTCAGAAGCGGGCTGGGAGAAGCCTCAGCTCCTCGCATTGAGATTCTCCAAAAAAGAAAAAACAAGAAGAAAAAAAAAAAAAGATCAGCCTCTGAGTGGGCAGACACAACAGCAGAGACTGCGCACACCTCCGGCTGAGGAGCATCTTCTGCCCCCCGGGCTCGGTTCTACACGTCGTCGCCTTAGTGTGCAGCCTCCACAGCCTGACAGGAACCGAGGGGCGATTGATGTGCAGGCTCCACCGCAGATAGGATACAATGTTGCGCATCGCGGCCAACGTGTTGGCGGCAGGGCTGCTTTTCCTGGGATTCCTGCACGGTCTGGAGATGGTCGCTCCGTCCAGGGCTGTCGATGGTAAGCGGAACTGATCCAGACATAACCTGGGGTCCCGATTGAGATGCTGGGAGAGAACAACGAAGTGTGCGCACGCTGCTGATTCTTTTATGTTGTCTGCATGCAGTGAGAGTAGACGGTACCCTGGAAGGCAGGGAAGTCGGTGGAGGAGACAATTAAAGCCGCCTTTTGTTTGGGAATATTGCAGCGACTTCATGTTTCCACCTCAGTCATTTGCTTCGTTGGCTAAAACAAGAGGCATAATCAGATGTTTACTCTGATATTCCGAGATGAAAACGGAACCATAGGCCGTCAGACCTGGTGAGAAGGATGTTTACAAGTAGAATTTGAACTGCAGTGAGGTCTGAAATGCATGTTAAGTTTGTGGGGCTTCACTGAGTTCAGCATCGGCTCTATGTCTGTGCTGATGCACCACCAGCCTCATCACTAAAACATCACTGGGTTGTCTTCAGTCACAAACTGACTGAATCATGACCCGTCACAGCTACTGCCCCGTCTATTGTCATTCTAAGTTAACATTCCAGTCAGTTCCTCTTTCATAAACATTGGAGCTCAACAAGCAACAGGCATGCATATCAATGCCTATAGGTGCCTGATTGTGTCTATATCAGGGTTCTGTCTGTACTGTAAAGACCAGTCCCAGATTTCCACCTTCACTTATTGGCATGTATACTTTTAATGACATTTTAGATACAAACTTCTACTCTTATCAATCTGGCTTCATCATTGGGGTGTTAGAAATCCATTTAGGATTTAAATCACAGGGTTCAAGTCTTCTTCAGTACAGCAGCTATTCCTACATCCAAAGTAGAAACATTTGGCAAACTTACAGCTTCCCAGTTTAGGCAAAAGCAGAAATATGAAGAAGTATTTTCTGCCTTGCAAAATGTCTTATTTTTGCTTCTTTGTGACGCGTAGATGCTTTGAATTGTTGAAATAACAATTTGAATTTAGTGGAACAAAAATAGAAACAGTTTTCTAATGATAGTTTAATTTATTAAAGGGAAACGGGTATCCAAACCAACCTGGTTGTATGAAGAAAAGTTACTGCCCCCTAAATCTAATAACTTTTTATTGCAGCCTTGGTGGCAACATCTGTCATCAACTGGAAATGTTTTTTTGTTCTTTACTGTGGAGGAATTTCAGCTTACTCTTCCTTGTTTTAATTGTCCAGACTGAAGGGATATCCAGCATGGATTGGTCTGTTAAAGGCCATGCTGCAGCACTCCAACCTGGATCATTGAGCTGAAAACGCTCTTTGGCCTTTTGGTTCAGGTAGCGGTCCTGTCCTTCGAGGCTCTTAAGGGTCAAAATCCAAATAAAATACCACCTTGATGATCGAGCCTGCAGCCACATGCAGCGTAGGAACCCTGTCTTACAAAAAATGTCTCCCGCCTCGATTCACAGTTACTGTCTCAGTGAAGCGTTCCTCCCTCTGAGTTGGTTTGCTTTGGGTTTAGGTGATGAGGCAGCCTTGAGCTGTGCAGCTGAAGTGATTAAAGCCCCATTGGGATGTAGAGGGGCGTAGTGAGCTAATTTATTGTGAACACTGATGACGCTTGTGCAATGTAATTCTTTGCACACTTCTGTGAAAAACCTTAAATTCTTTGTTTAAATTCTTGCTCTGACAGTATATTTAGAGGAAGAGCTGTTATTAAAGAGACATTTTCTGACCTATCAGGGTCAACACGTTCATTTAAGCTCAAAATTATTCATAGACAGGACCGGACAAAAGTATCGGTTTTTGCTAGAAAGCTGAACATGTGTTTTGCTTCAAAACAGGTTCCTGTGTTTTGTAGCCCTCATTGCCTTCACCCTAATCTTTAGCTCCTGCCGCTGATTCTTTATCAGATTTAAGTTAGGCCTTTGACTGGGCCACTCTGAAACATCGACATTACCTCCAGTCAGAGGAAAATAAATTGGCAAAATTAAAATGTTACTTTTACAAACCTACGTTTGTAATTAGTGTAATTCGTATTTTCTACTGGATTCAAAACTGCTACTGTTATCAAAGAAGCTGTTGCAGTGGGATCGGCCAGGAAAAACTTAATTAGAAAAGCTACCTTACTTCCTATCAGTCACAATGACAGTACGTCACTGTTAGCCTGAATGAAAGACACTTGTTTCTAGGACTTTCTAGTTGGCTTCTTTTTGCACAGTTTCCTTTAGACTTCAGGCATACTTCAAACTGGCTCTGAAGGTTTTCCCTTTAGTTTCTATGTTCCTCTGTTGCAGGCATTATAAAAGAGAAGGGGGTTCTACATATCCCTAAAGTTTAATTGGGTCTAAAACACTCTTTGTCCCCCAGAAGAGACCTCTGTGAACACTCTGAACTTGTTCAGCGAGCTCACTGCTAATTGGGCATCCAGTGCAAAAAAAAAGAGAAAAAATCCCTAATGAGATAATTCACATCACTTCACTCTATGGAAGTGCTGTCATGACAAAAAAGAGACCAGTGGCCCCTTACAAATGTTACAGTTCTGCCCTTCTCAAAGCCATTGTGGTAAATTCCTTCCTTATGAGACCAAAATGCAGAGGTTTGTTTGAGATATCTATCTAAATTGGGGTCATTTAAGCAATAAACCCTCTTCATTTCAAGTGGCACAGAGTCCTTCCTTCTCGTGCTGCAGCGGCTCTCTTCTACCCCCTGCAGACATCTCCGCTGCAGCATTTGTTGAAAACATTTGGCCGTCTGTGGTGTGATATTGACACAGTGACATCCAAGAGGACAAATGTTTATAACGTTAATGTTTACTGGCATCTAGATTCAGGAGGAAAGCAGGGAGTTAATCTGTCTGACTTTTGTGGTTGCTTTGCTACTCATACAGCCTTTAAAAGAGCAACAGGTGAAGAAGAGTTGAATTAATGAAGCAAGTGCATCTCAATAAGGGAGAATGTTATTGAAAAGCAGGTGTAAGATGAGATTAGATATTTCTTTATTGATCCCTTTCAGGTGTGTTAGCAGCACAGATAAAGATAGAGAGGTCATATAAAAAAGGTCATATAAATATGACCTTCTACCTACAGCTTATATGGATTCAATCCCGATTGGAATGAAGATCAAGCACTTAATTCTCTAAATAGAAATGATTCAGGCTTACAGCTATTAAAAACTGAAAACCCAGGTCAAAATTAAAACATAAGACCAATAAAAACAGTATATCCATGTGCTTTAAGGTAGGGACGGGCAGTCATTGTATTTTTTTATTATTATCAGGGAAAAAAGTGAAGATGTTAAGAAAAATTAATATTTATTGTTAGTTTATGGAAGTTCACAAATCCTCCCAAACTGACATTGTAACTGCAATGTTGCTTTTGCTGTCTGAAATATATCTTTCCTTCAGCACTCGTTCAGTAAGAGCGTTTTTTAAATCGGTTTATATTGTTTTGATTGGATGCAACTGGTATGAGCCGTTTAGCTGAGCTGCATCTGCTGTTAATTGTTGTGAATTTTTAGCTAAAATCTATCACAATAAATACCACAGAAATGATCCCGATTAAGTCTTGAAGCTCATATCGCCCATAACTACGTCACAGTATTTGCACTTAATACTTGATTGAGTAAGTTTGCAATTTTAATCAAACAATATGAATTCAAATTTGGAAGAAAAATTATGTTTTTTTTTAAAATTTCCCAAAGAGTTAAATTTTTGGAGATATTACATTTTTCTCTGAGTGCAACAATATTCCCCCCCTTTTTAAAAATAAATTACTCAAATAAATTAACTTTTTGATTATATTCTAATAGTGATGCACCTGGGAAAGCTGCTGAGTTTAATTCTTAATAATTGGATTTGGTTGGTGCACCGGAAAACACCAACAACTTTTAGATGTTTATTGTTGACAGCTGCTGTGCAAGGCGGTAAGGCTTAGCAGTGAATACAGTTTAAAGCTATCTCTGCAAGAAGTCTTTCAGTTCTTGTGCAGGCCTAAAACATTGGAAAATCTGGAAAATCTGCTTCATTCCTTTGTTATTTGCATTCCTGGGATAAACTGACAGAAATCCTTCCTGCATGACGACCAAAAGGTTTAATAATAATCATGTAACACCCTGGAATCATGTCGAATCTAGAGCAAGGCCTAATTCTGCATTTTAGAGATTACAGATATAGTTTTCTAAATAGAGACCAACAAAAGTTTCATAATGAGACTTGGACGGAGAAAATGGAACAGAGAAATTAGTTTGTTTAGCCGTTTACCTGGCAGAGGTTGGGGTCCTGGCTAAATGTCGGACTGAGAGTTAGCTGCTGTGTTTGCAGCCACCAAACAGTCATAATTAGGTCTGATAGGAGCCAAGGCAAAGACTGGGACTGAATGGCTAAAGCACCAAGAAGAGTAGTGGAGCAAAACAAATATAGATTTGTCTCAGACCACCCAACTAGATTTAACAGGACAATGCGTTTCAACAACACATGACCCCACAATATGCTCCAGGATGCACACTGATTCAGTGTTCCCTCCTTCTAGACCTGTTTTTAAAGCCTCACTGCATGTAGATATTGAAACTCAGGGTCTTGTTTTATCACTCAAGGCTTCTACTTTATCTTGCTTCATGAAAACAGACAATTGGCATAGCTAAGTCTGGATTTAATGAAGAAATTGGTGTTGGTCTAATTGCATTTCCATCACCTTTTATGTTGATTATCCCAGTTCCTATCTAATGTTATAATTTTATATTAATGAATCACATTTATAATTTATTTAACTCCTCAATAATTTCTCCACATGATGCTTGAATGATTATGGGGATGGCATAAGATTCTCCAAGCGTGACATTTAAGAAAGATATCATGGTTTTGACACTCTCTCTGGATTTGGACAAAACCTTAAGTAATTTTATAGCAAGGTAGGGTATTATACAAAATGGACTTTTTTGAGCTTTATGTCATGTTATATTATTCCCTCATCACTTACACTTGTTTGAGAAATCCTGGAGTCTCCTGTGGCAGCCATTCAGGAATATCTAAAAAACCTTCTCGCCAAGCGCCGCCTATTTACCCAAAGCTCCTCCTTGGATTTTCTTTGTGCTTTGGCCACATAGCTCCTCTAGACTAGCGGTAGCAGCATTTAGCAAACTCCTGGTGGAACCGCTTATTTGCTGAGCTTATCATGCAAACTACAATGGAAGAAGAATGATTGTAAAGGGCATCAGTGGAGAAGCATTGCTGTGATGATGTCAGATTTCTGTTAAGTTGTTTTTAATATATACGTATGTGGGAAATTTTCTGCCATAATCCAAGAGCATACATTTTCAGTCTGAAAACAGGATTTCACGTCTTTCTTCTCAAAACTTGTAACGCTTGTACTCAAAACTTCTCCTCGCGCTCACACTTAGTCTCTGCTTGGACTCTCTGCTTACTTTTGTAAACACCTTTTGGCACAGTCGCCTGGCAACCTCTCAGCTAATAGAATGAAAGTGCTGTACTGGATGCATTTGTTTCCTTCTAGCGGGTGTGCCTGTGTGGCTACTATTGATTGTGGCAACTTGCACCACCCACTGGATGTAGGGAGAAACAATGACGTCATCTTCCTGCTCCATAGTACACTAAACATCTGCCAGGAGTGCTACTAATCGCTAACAGCTACTGACCTTAGGCAGGAGTTTGTTCACCCAGCCAACTCCCTACATCCAGTGGGATTTAGATGCTGAGATCTGTTTTTGGTTTGGCACGTCATAACTTGAGTTTTTGTTCAAGTGATGGATCAGTTATTTTTTTTTTTTATCAAGCTACTAGCTGAACAGTTGGTCGTGCTAGCCTGCAGTCAGTTTCTTTAGATGACTCAGTTTTCCATGCATGACTCTGTTTATTTGTGACTAGAAATGTATCCAAACACACACATTTTTTTCCTGTACCATTCTGCTAGTCAGTGAACTAGCAGGGAGCATCTACAGAGGGACATAGGCAGTCTACGTTACACCATTCTCCATACAGCTGAATTAAAACTCTTGGCACTCTGACACTTTCTCTGGCATCCCATTAGGACTCATAATAATAGCAACTTGATAGGACCTCTTTAAGGGCTTGGTAGTCCTTGACACCTGCAAAACTGGCCAAGGCCTGATTGTGATTGTTCAGAGTTTGCTGTGAAATAATATAGTTATGAAGTTATGGATATTATGCATAGTTAACTTAGTAAAGGAGGACAAACGAATCTGTTTAAGGGTTTTTACTGGATCTCTTGTCACACAAATCATTGGGGATGTGGACAAATGTTTCTGTTTTTCTACTTGGAATCAGACAAGTAGCAAGCAGGTGTAGTCTATGTTCCCTTTTTTTATGGCTTCTGTTCAACGCTTTTCCAAATAATAAACAACAAAAACTTTGATTAAAGCTACGACTCTCTTTTGTGCTAAGGAAAAAGTTGATCATTTTTCTTTAAAGTGGGAGTTATAGACTGCAGATTCTTGTAGGTTTAGAAAAATGGCAGAGCAAGCACAGTGAGAGTGACCCACTTTCTGCTGCTGTAAAGAAAACCAAAACAATGAACTGAGTAGCTAAAGCTCCTGTTACGTGAGGAGATCAGCAGAGTCAGGTGATAATATCTGGATTATTCCCAGACCTACAAAATCTGCTACATGCAGTTAAAATGAAAGTTTTGTCTTGCTGTGTAGCTAAATGTCTAATGATGCTAGAAGCTGAAGCAATCAAAAAACATAGCTTTACATGTCAATCAGCTTGCCTCTGGATGAAAATCCACACGTCTTTGATAGATATGAAGCCCAAACAGGAATCTATAGTGAACTAGTAAGATATTTAAATCCTGAAATGTGTTTCTGATATAAGTGCAGGTGAAATCATACATGTTATTGCTAAAATAATTTACTTACCAAATGAAGTAGTGAAGTAATGTTCAGGTTGTGAAACATTACTTCACACTTCAGTTTGTGAAGTAATATTTCACAACCTGAACAGAAATCTACCATAATGAAAACATATAAACTTGAGCGACGTCCCATTTTTGATCTGTACGATTTAATGTAATATCGGCCCACCTTTTGCATCCATGACAGTATCAACGTCTGGGAAGGCCTTGGGAAGCGAGTTTTTGTGATTATTCTGCAAATTTTCTTAAAGCGGACTTGAGAAGTGAGACACTGATGTTGGATCAGAAAGCCTGGCCTCAGGTTGAAGTCAGAACTCTAAGCAGGCCAATCAAGTTCTTCCACACCAAACCCACTGATCCAGGTTTTAATGGACCCTGCTGTATGCACTGATGCACGGTCATATTGGGACACGAAGGACTCATCCCCAAAATGTTTTGATATGCTAATGGATTAAGAGCGTCTTTCACTTGAGCTAAGGGGCTGAGCCAACCTCCTGAAAAACATCCACACTCTATAATACTATCCGCACCAAATTGTAGACTTATACAGTTCAGAAAAAGTGATGTTCCCCTGGCAACCACTAAGTTCTGGCTCATGCTTTGGATAAGCAGACAGAGCCATGTTTTTATCCCTCCAGAGAAGTTGTCTCAACTGAGTCCCATGGTGTTATGCTTTACAGCACTGCATCCAGTGCTTTGCACTACACTTGGTGATATAAGGCTTGGCTGCATCTGCTTGGTCATGGAAACCTCTTCCATGAAGTTCTGCATGGACTCTTCTCAAGCTAATCTGCATGACGCATGAAGTACGGAGGTCTATAGCTAATGAAAGTTGGTGGCTAAGTTTTGACATCCAATAATTTTCTCTTTGGTGTGATTCCATTAACAGTTCACAGGACAGTATTTAGTACAAGGGAAATCATTACTGGATTTATTGCACAGCCTTCCTTTTACAAATGTCTGTAGAAACCATCTGCCTGCATAGCTGCCGGACATTATGCACCTGATTTCAAAGATCTGGATTGATTAGTGAATCATTGCAGCAGAATAGAATGTGTCACAATAAATTTTCGTCCTCATGATTGCTGCATGAAGCAGGACCAAACGTCACTATTCATATCAGCTGAGTTCCCATGATCAAAGACTCATCGTCTGCTCATTAAAGCTGCTAAAACCCAAATATCTGACAGCTTCTAGGGTTGAATCTTCTTAAAATGTTCCAGCTGCCACACATGTAGCGGATTTAGCCATCTAAAATATGGCTATCATATGAAACAAAGTTATGTAATGGTCAGGGAGGATGAGGTGTGACCCTTCCACAGCAAAAGCAAAAGTGAGCTTGGTTTCCTTCTCATTTTAAGAATGAAAGAACTGTTCATGTTGATCACTGTATAATCTTGACCTGTCAGTCCTCAATGGGCTTTACTGTCTAATTGTGTTTTGCTGAAACACAATTAGAGGTCAAGTAATGGTATTGTACTCTTGTTTTGTAATAAAGGCCCAATGCATGTTTCAAGAGAAATCTCCTGGTTACCCCATTTATTAGTTTTTCTTAAGCTCAAGCTTTTTTAGTAAAAAATCATGAGATTGTAATCCCATCTAGAGAGACTTCATCCACTGAAAAAACAAACAGGACTTCTCTGTGGTGCTTTACAATGAATCCTCGGTAACTCCAATTCTAATGAATCATTCCTCACTCCTTCACTAGCAAATTTTGCATTTCATAAATTACATAACTTCACGGTTGCAAATATTTTTCATGTGCATGATTGTTTTGAACAAATGCATGCATCAAAACATTCAAGTCATCATTTTAAGCATCTTAGTAGAGCTGAAACCCCAAAAATTGATAATTACATATGATCTCACCTGTTATAGTGTTTGTTATTTTGATAGATACATACATAGAAAAAAGAAAACCACAAAATTTGGTTGCAGTTTTCAAGTAATTGTACTGCATCTTATTGACATTCTGTTATTAATACAATAGAACTGAGAGTATTGAGCTAATCTTAGATGCCCAAATTTTCTTTTTCTCACATTGCTTAGTAGGGTTGTTTCAGCCAGCTGACTACCAGTGCACAGCACCAGGTAGGGGGAAAGCTGTAGTGTTTTGGCTCTTTGAGTCTTCAGTATGTTCTGTGGCATTTTACTAACATTAAAAACCTTGCATGCCTTGACACAACTAGTCCTTATCTAAAATACATAAGACAAATAATCAGAAAAACATTTTCTTTCCTATTTTTTGTGCAACAGTTGTTGAAGGAGGTGTATAGTTTGAGTTAGTAATGTTTTCAAAATCATCCATGCAGAAACTGAAACTTTATCAGGGGTGGAACAACAACAAAAAAAGTCACACTTAAGATTAATGTTCATCTTTCTCCTCATTTCTGTGTTTAACAAGGTTGATTCATGTATCAGAGCTCATTTGCATTTCATAATAAGTACGCCCCCTTGTTCCACATATGTGTGCCGTGAGGAGCCACCGATAAGCCAGAACTCATTTCCACTAAGTCCTCCACTGAAACTTCTGCTCTCTGATGTCGGCGCACATACTCTGCAAACAAGGAGACACGGTTAAATCTATTTGAATGAAAATGACGATTTGTCTAAATGCTAATGAAATCAGACACTCAAATAGCATAACAGTAACACACTGTAAGTTTATTGTGTGTTTGTTACCTAATTAAATTAGATTATTGGTTGAGCCAAAACATGCAGTCAATTACAAAATTGTGAAGTATCGTTTCACAACCTGAACAGAAATCTGTTCCATCTCCCCCCTCACCACTCATAAATGTTGTTTTCTTTCAGCTGGACTCTAGATCTCTAATGTTTAACTTCGCCTTAAGCCAAACCTGAGCCTCACTTTAATATTGTGTGGTTGAAATATACTCAATTCTGTTGAGACATGGCCAAAGCTAAATGCTTATTAAAGATGGTAAGAGGATACTACATACAAAACATTAAAGTCAATACTGAAATCTGCACTGTTATGTCCCTGCTTCATGTGGAGGCTTTCCTACACACAAATATCTGTGTGTAGGCAGTGTGGTCTCCCCTATTACGTGTAAATTTTGTGCTTCTGGGAACAGAATAGGCGGCTGTTTGCGCCACTGTTATTAGCCTACACACACCACAACAAAACCGAGCAGGCTTGTTTATTTAAAATGTAGGGGAGTTTTATTTGCACGCATCTTGCTGAGAGTCTGTCAAGTATCTTAAAGGGGAAGCCTGATATTTTTTGGAATTATTTATAAGAAGCCACTTACAAACACCTCTGATTAGCTTCCTCCTGCTGGATATTGTTTATTAAAGCAACATAATCTCATTTCCTCACAGTACACCAGGAGGAAAATGTAAAAATAATTACTTTAAATGTTCAGTTGTCAAAGTGAAACATCCTCCTGGTGCGTAAGAACTGACCCGTGGTCAGCATGAGATGTCCTGAAGCAGACAGCTCTATTTTGAAGCTGGAAATAAAGAGAAAAAGCTGACGTGGTATGAAATGTCAAAAGGGTGAAATTACTTTTCTGAAAAACACTAACAAGTTTAATAAAGCAAAACACATTCTGTCCATTCTTCTTCTATTGTTGTCCATTCTTATTCTTTTCAGTAGGCGTATAACTGCTCAAGTGAAAAGTGGTTTTGCACGTAGCGAGCAGACTGCCGCTCCCAGTGATTACAGCTTGAGTTAACATCATCAGACTAAGCATACAGTTAAATAATGCAAGGTTACTTTTTATTGTTTGGCAATTGTTCTAAAACAATAACTTATGAGAAGATGATATAACATCTCCACTCAATGCTGCATGTTGCAATTTACTGTTCAGCAGCAGAAATGACATATTTAATGACTGCCGACTGCCAACCGCCACTAAATATCATGTTTATAGTGCAGTGAGCCGACGCTTAATAACAGTCATGGTTAATTTTGCTGCCCTTTGGGAAAATTTAATCATCTACTCCAGAGATGCAACGTGTGCTAGCAAGATCAACTTTTCACTCACATCTGAAATGGTGACGCCTCCCCTAAAGTTCGTTATGAAAGTAAACTTAAATTTTCAGTATCATGTTTAGAATCTGTTATATTTGTAGTTTCATCATAATATCCGTTATTAGTCGACTTCCTGTAATGCATGCAAATAAACTTCTCTCTAAACATGGAATCAGAGAAATTTCAACCTCCTTATATAGAGGTCAAAGTCGCATTGAGACTTGTAATTTGTCCCAGTCTTCTAAAAAAGAAAAGTGCTAAAGAATTTCAAATAATCTCCTTTAATATGTTTCCCTTGGTAGCGAACTAAGAAGGCTTAATTGTCACTTCTGCTGCTGCTGCAGCTTTCAGCATGTGCTCTGATGGTGGTACAGCAGGGGGATTTTTCCAAATTTACTAAGTTTATAATTGTGCATCACACCTTACAGGTTCCTGCTTACGCCCCCGCCTTCCCGTCACCGACTTATAGATTTAACGTGGAAGTGAAAGAGGTCACGGCTCCTCCCCTCTGTGCTCTGACTCTCAGCCAAGTCGAGATTGCTGACATGCTCGATTAACACTCTGAAATGGCGCTTTAATGGGTCTTAAATTGATTCATGGAAAACACACATTGAAACAGCCTTCAGCTCAAACTAAACATGTAAGAACTTCAGCTTCAGCAAAAAAGGCGAGGCTAAAGTTTAACGTTGTGTCGCTGTTTTAATGGTAATGTAGCCAACATCTGTTTAACCAGCAATAGTTACCACGTCTCACTCTCGATGTTAATCCGTATTTAATTGGCAGTCTGAATTTTTCTTCTTTTATCCCTATCTGCTCATTAAAGACAGATTTTCACAGACTCTGCTGTAAAGTTTGGTTCAGGAGGCACAGCTGGGTCATCTTTTTCTCTCCTTGGTAACTTGAGCAGTTGCGAGAAGTTGGAAAACTGTTTTTCCCTCCCTCTTTTCCTCCTCCTCCTCTTTCCTTCTTTTTCCTTCTTTCTTTCTAAACCCTGAAGCGCCTCGCCTCCGGAGGCGGATGAAGAGGTGGCAGGCCACAGCAAAACATACCAATTCCTTCTTCCCACATTTTTGGTGTTTTTGAAGAATCCCTTCAGCTCAGCCCATAGGTCAAACAGTAAACCAGCGTACCGCTCGGTTTGGTTTCCACCTCAGTTTATCTTACATGACTCCATTTGGATCTTTTGCAACATTTACAAGTTTTTTTGTTTTTTTTTAAGCTTCATATTTTCAACCTCATATTTTACTGTCATGTAAACATTCTTCCTTTGTATATGTGTGGACACACATTATGCTGCCTACTAGAATAAGAACATTTTGGGATTACGGCCCTGCCCTCTCCCTCTCCGCTGAGAAACAGCTGAAATGTTTTATTTGAAGGAGTACACGCTATCTTCTGTAGACTAAACTGTTTTTTTCCATTACGCTCTTCAACATTCTTTGTAGCCCTTAAAATTTTTTTTAAAAAACTTCACAATGCATTTACTTCAGCCGAGACCTTGTGCTTTATGCCCGTGTTCAGCTTTGTAATACTCTCTATATTCAGCTTGTAAAAAAAACAATCAACCATGTTAAATCAGAGCAGATGTAGTCTGAGCATGCTCAGTCAGTTTGGATGCAAAGAATGTGTTTTTTTTTTGTAAGGATTGTGCAAGCACTTAGCTATTTGAGCAAAGCTAGACCTATTTTATTCTTCTCTGTAACACATATGGCGATTTGTCGAAGTATTCACATCCCCTGGACATTTTCAAACACTATAGCCACAAACTCAAACATATTTGAATGAGATTTAATGTGTGGCACAAACATATTTTTCCAAATCACTCTGAAAGGTGTGGCATGCTTTTGTATTCGGCCTCCTTTACTATGGTACCACTTATCACTCTAGTATGTGTGTTAAAAGTCTCATATAAATGCATATGTGAAGGCCATAGAGGTTGGTAAGAGAATATTAGTGAAGAAGCAGCATCACAGAAAGGAACACAAAAATAGTTTTAAGAACTTTAAAGCAGAGTGATGTTATAAATCAATGTCCCTTCTTTTGAACATCTCACTGAATGCTGTTCAATCCTTCATCAATGCAAAGAGAGCATAAGGAGAGCATTCATCAGTAAAGCATCCGAGATACTCATTCCCTGCATACCTATTTTTTATTTATTTATTTTTTTTAGTGGTAAGAATAAACCGATTGTAGAAAGAAAATTCCTGTTTGGTGTTTGTCATAAGCCATGGTAGGAAAACTGCAAACATGGAAGGTCAGATGACGCCAAAATAGTGTTTTGGTCTACTTAAAAAACACTATGTATGGAGGAACTCTATCACTTAAAATCACCTTGAACATACCATTCACAACAGAACATGGCAGTGGCAGCATAATGCTGTGGGGATTCTCTCTTGAGCAGAGAGAGAGGAAGCTGGTCAGTTGATGGAAAGATGGATGCATGGAAATCCTGGCAGATTTGTTAGACGCTGCAAAAGACATTATATTATGAGGCAAAGGTTCACATTCTAATCTAAGATAGCCTAAGCATACAACCAGAGCTACAACAAAATGTCACAATGGTCCAGTCAAAGCCCAGACCTTACTTTGATTTGGAACCTGTGGCAAAACTTGAAATACAGCTCTGGAAAAAAATAAGAAAGCACTTAAAATGATCAGTTATATTTATTATAGGTATGTGTTCGAGTAAAATGAAAATTGTTCTATTATTCTATGAACTACTGGAAACATGTCTCTGAACCTCCAAGCAAAAATGTAGTATTTATTTGCACAAAATGAGAAATGGTCAAAATAATGAAAAAGATGCAGTGCTTTCAGACTTCAAATAATGCAAAGAAAACAAGTTCATGTTCATTTAGAAACAACAATACTAATGTTTGAACTCAGGAAGAGTTCAGAAATCCATATTTGGTGGAACAACCAGGAGGATTTCAATGGGGTTCAGTGCAGTGGGATCTTAGTTTTTTCCAGAGCTGCATTTTGCAAAGAACAAGGGGCAAATCTCCAAATGTCTGGAGCTGGTAGAGCTGTACACTAAATGATTTACTGCAGAAAGATAGTTTAACAACTCATGAGGGATAAAAACAAATGACGTCGCTCTTTTCAGATTTTTAATTGTTAAGCACTTAGAAAACCAAATATTCTATTTCTCTCATGTCAAAGTTCTGCACTACTTTGTGTTGGTCTGTCACAAAAAATCCCTGTAAAACCCATGGAAGTTTGTGGTTATGACGGGACAAAATTTGCAAAAGCTTAAGGGAAATTCATGTTTTTACAATACGCTGTTTTAACACTGTTCTGTCAAAACCCAGACGGATCTTAGTGCAAAGACATGGGATCTGATGCACCTTCTGACTTGAAGTTCAGTGGTGTGCTTTATGTTTGGTATCGTCTCACACTCTGCTGACTGGTGTGTAATGAAGCAATGGTTTCAGTGTCTGCAGGCAGCTTTGTAGTGGCCCGGTTGATCTCTCAAGGCAGACCTACAACTTATTTATAGCTCCTCTGTGGGTGTTGGAGGAAATGGTGCATGGGCTGCGGGTGAGGCCTGTGTTTGCCTTAGGAGAGGACTCTTCCTCACAAACAGACCGAGCTCATCCTGGAGCCTGAGCAGAAGGGTGCAAAGGGACGCTGGATTTGAAATCTGGTCCAGATTTCACACAGACTCCACTTTGGTTAAAAAAAAAACACACACACACACACACAGGCGGCTTATTGATAGCATGTGTGACATTCCACCATCCCTCCTCAATATTCTAGCCTCACTCAGAGGATTCACAGAAATTCAGGCCAATTGTGGCTATGAGACTATTTGACTTATACAACATAAATCATTTTCTGTGATCTCTTTTCTTTTGTTCACCGAGTGTTTTTAACTTATGTCCTATTTACATACGTTATTTACAATCCTTCTTTCCTGATCATGTTTTGCAAGAGAAAAGTTTGATTTTTTATAACTATGAGAGATGAGTTCTGTTGATTGGTTATCAGCAGTCAGTATCTTTCTGTTTCTATACAACTTTTTCAAGTCCTGGAAGGACTGGTCGGCCATTTTTTTGTGTGTATGCATAAACTACAACATTGCAATACTGAGAGGAAAAAAAATGTAATGATTGTGTGCCACTAGAAACAACACAGTTTTAATTTACTCAGGGTTTCTGCTGGGCCTTAAAAAGTTTTGAATGAGCTCAAATTTCCCCACACTAAGTATTAAATTTCCTTCTAGCTGTCTAAAGTCAGTGCTTACATTTTCATACATTTTTTTTTGCTCTTAAATAAAATAAGCCAGTTTCCACTAACGTGGTTTATTAAGTGGCAAAATGGTAAATGGCCGGAATAGATAGTTGCCGTTTTCTAGTCCATTGTGCTTCACACTACATTCACACACTGACAGTGGTAAACTACTACGTAGTAGGTTTCTACAGATGTAGAATACATCTTGTAGTCGACCCTTGAGCTACCTGTATGCTGTAGGAAGGTGTAAAAGTCACTGGGATCGAATACCAAAAAGTCCGCTTAAATTGACACGGCTATAAAGTTATGCACTTATATCATTTAAGTTAGGTTTTTTTAGCACAATTGATTCAGCTTTGTGTCACTTCCTTCTCTTGCAAACTGCTGCGCCTCCTTGGGGGGAAAATCGACACTGTGGTTTGATGGGGGTGTCTGTGCAACTTCTTCACTCATCAATGTAATAAAACCTCAACCAAAAGTGTTCACTGAGTTTTATATGCTTGAATATCACAGCTGATGTAGCTGCTAGTTACTTATTTGCACAGTTATATAAAAACAGTTTAGAGGAAGGGAACAACAGCGCCAGCCACTGTTAAATCTCTTGCTTTTTGTCTTCCGGTGTCAGTGATTCTCTTTATGATGTTTAAAATTAGCCGACAGAAGCAGCTTCATATTATTGTTTTTCCTTGACTCCAATGACATCCAAACACCTTAAACTCATAAAACACACTTTATGTCTACTGTTGCATTGACTCCCAGTTTGACTTCACTCCAAAAGTGGGTGTGGCTGTTTCTCAAGACCCAAGTACTATGGTGCTTAAATCCATCTATTCATTTAAAATTAAATAACATTGGTCCCAAAAATATATAAATTTAACTTTGTGAAAGTTGCAGAAAGCTTGTTTATTGAAACCGAGATAAACTTTCTTTTAATTGCAAAGTTTGACTTTGATTTTAGAAATATTTTTTGGCATTTTTATTTTCTGTTGATAGCATGTTTAATGCTATCAACAGAATCAGTTTAAAAAATCAGATTAATCAGTTTGAAAAGCCTGAAAAGGGGCAGGCCTTTTTGGTATTTAGTATAGTTTTACTAGTTAGAAACAAAGGCATACTTAGATAACTTGGACGTGAACCGCAGCGAGTCAGACCACGGCCTCTTTCTGCATTTCCTTGACTTTCCCTGTGAGACTTCACGTCCAACTAACTAACCTCTTGACCTACTTCTTCTCCCTGCCATGTTTCTGTCAGCAGCAACCTGTGAACTGAGCCAGCTCCTCCCACAGCCATTACCGAATGTAAAGTTAACCACACGTCGAGTCGACTCATGTCAGCATCTGAATAAACAGCTCACTTCACATATTGCCGCCTGCCACAGCTGGTGATGATACCTCGTAAACAAACAAACAAGCATGCACCAAAGAGCAAAGAAGATGAGCAAAGTGGAAGGGCTTCAACAGGGCCTGGTTACATATCATGAATAATTCAGAACCTTCTGACTTGCGAGAGAGAAAAAAAAGACACCCCTCTAGTCTCTCGTGCAAGTACTCTGTTCAAAGTGGTGAGGAGATGAGGATAGATGGAGGATCGGAGCAGTAATATGCCATATTGAATTTATGGTATTTGGGTTGAGCCCATTTAATGATCCCTCTTAGTGCTGGAGTTGGAGGCTGTAGCTGTACATGTAAATGCTGTTATCCTGTGTATCCCACTTCATCCCATCATCTAAACCTCTACTACCCCAAACTGTCCTGTCTAAGCCGGCAGTTCACATCTATGCTCAGGTAATGCTGTCGTTTCCAGACAGCATCTCTGAATTCACACCTGGAAGTTTTCAAAAAACACAATTCTAAGATTTTGTTGACATATACACAAGGGTTGAAAAAATGTTGGGATTTTAGTGGTTTTTCAGGAGCACATAGGTATGGAAAATGAGAAAAAAAAAGAGTATGGAGAAATATGAATAGTTGGACTTCATTACCTATCTCACTGTCTAAAATTTAGGTTCATGGCCAACTGGTTTTAGCAGGTTCCATATTTAATGCACTGAAGAAGTGGTTGGACTGGGCTTTCTTCTCTGTGTTATCTGAGTTGCGTTATTGTCTTATCGTTAGATAAAATACATTTGTTTAGTAGGCAGTTTAACTTAAAATCTAACTCAATTTTTTAAATTTATTTGTTCATACTGACCAAATAGCAATGTTTCTGCTTGAAAACACATGAATGAGAAATTTATATGTGGAGAGCAAAACGATTAAGCCTTCAGGGTTTGTTCTACCCTCACAGGTTCTGGGGTTTTCTCCACTAAAAGACCCAGGGAAGCTCCAGCCCACACTCTGCCTTCCCTCTTGATACTTTTTCACTGAAAAAAAAAGCAGCGGTTTGTTGGGACATCCAAAAACCTCATGTGGTTCAGAACTTGTAAGGAGGGTTATGAAATGTTGGTGCCTGTGGTCATCAGAGCAAATGTTGGACTTGCTATCAATAGCCAGGTTTAAATAAGCATATACTGTAGACTACTGTGAGCTAAACCAACTTTTCTTTTCTTAACACAGTGTTGGGTAACAAAGTTATCACTCAGTGGAAGTCGGTGCTTGGCTTGGTCAGTGTGTTTTGTTTAAACGCTCTTGTGCTTTTCTGAGAAGGCCTTGAATTGATTTGTTTTGTGTGCCATCTGACTGTGGGCAGAGTGGGTAGGATTTCTCATCACAGAAACCTGAACTGGACATTTTTGATGCCCTCCAGCCATGGCGCATTGCAACTAGCTCCCCGGGAAACTGGACCTGAATATGTATATGCAACAATTTTACAAAAAAAGAAAAATGTTTCCACATTTATCCTTTTCCTACTACTCTGTCCAACAGTAAGCACCCTTCCTAAACCTTATCAGGGCAAATGACTATTGACTCCTAACAAGATCTCAGGACTAAAGATCAACGATTTTTGTATAATTGATTAATTTCATCACATCTTTTTGTCTTTTCAGCCCCCAGGAGTTGCAGCCCAAAGCAGTTTGTGTGTAAGGATGGAGTGACGTGCATCTCCAAAGGTTGGCGCTGTGATCGCGAGAAGGACTGCCCAGATGGATCAGATGAGGATCCTGATGTTTGTAAGTCCTCAACGACGTGTCTCTGAAAACAGAGATTAATCACTGCAATTTATAATCACACAATGTTCTACACACTAACTTAGTTTTTTAGTTTAATTTTTGGTAAAATATAAAGGAGAAATTCTAATTATCTGTTATTGCCAGCACTATGAAGGTGGGTCAGATTCCATTTTCAAGACACAGCAAAGTGCTTGTGTTCCTGGCCTCTGGAAAGTCTGTACATTTTTCTTATCATGAATAGAGTTGCAGCAAATAGCCACATTTTTCAACTGAATAAAATTTAATAGTAAAATTATTAAATTTTATTTTTTGCAAGGAATGCAAACATTTTGAGTGACTGAGCCTTCCACAATCAATGTTTACATATGGGCATAATTAATAAATCTATTTGTATAGCACATTTCAGCAACATGGCAGTTTAAAGTGTCTCACATCATAAAAACACAAAAATACAAAGTTATAAAAACCACATACAGTCAATTATTGAGAAAACCAGTAACAACATTTCATTACATTTTGATGACGCAAGGTTTTACATCAAAATGATGTAATTATGACATAAAATTATCAATACACATCAAATAAGTTGGTCAGTGCTGTTATTGTGTCTGATTTCTTCTTTAGATAAAAATATTTGTGTGGCAACACTAAAATCGATGACCTCTTGTTTTTCTTTGGATCTATTGTGCCAAATAAATTAGGACATTTACAAGGTTTGCTTTTCCGTGTTAAGATTTTAGAGTTGACCTCTGATCCACAGATTATGCAGCCATAGACCCAACATACTGTATGAGACAGTCTGGGGCAATGAAAAGCCACTTTGACAATTGCTAAGTCTCACTCTAGCCGGTTAGTGTCTGGTTCGGTTCTAGCCAGTGCAGTGTGTTCCTCACTGGGTGTGAAGATAGGCAGGAACGTTGGCAGGCCTTGAGCATGGAGGGACCCTGAGCATGATGGACTCAAATAAACCCAGAAATTTACTTTTGCCTTAAAGAAATTCAATGCTACCCCAGACATGAAGAAAATAATTCAGTTGAGCTTGCTATATCTACAAATCTTAGCTGTATTTTGACATTTTTTTTAAATGTGGGCAAACTTTAGATTTAGGTAACAGCCAAAAGGTTTATGCATATTTCCACGCATTAAATTTATTGAAAAGAAAAACCTAAAGAATAAAAAACATCACACCAAACGGACGTTAGTATACAACTGTAGCTCTGACAGAACATTAATCACAGCTAAACTGTTTCTTGTTTCTTCACTGCATGCCCATTTGTCTCTGCTTGCAGGGCTGTGAAATCACAGTCATTCTGCCCTAAAAGTTGACACATGTGCTCCAGGTGTAGCTCATGATTACGCTCCTCCACTCTGAGCAGCTGTCTGATAGCAGACAACATGTCCACTGGTCCAATGCGGTGGTTTGGATGTTGTTGTTCGAAGTTTGCAAGGTCTGGCCTTTGCTCATGCAGTGACGCAAATCACAGGCAAATCAGCGAACGGAGTCTGCCGTCAATCAAATTGACAAGGAGATGACTCTGGCCTGTTAAAGCCACTCGCATCCATCCACTCATCCATCCATGTTTGTCATGACCTCTGCATGGCTTCTTACCGGAGTTAGCATTATTAATCGTTGTCTTGCCAACAGATTATTGAGCTGCAGCTCCTTCAGAGTTACCTTGGGCTTCCTGTCTACTTTCCATCCTACATTTCTTTGTGAAAAGTCAAAAGTTTTTGATATTGTTTTATAAGTTAACCCTACTTTTAACTTATCCACAACTTTATCACTGACCTGCTTGCTGTGTTCCTTGGTCTTTATGTTGCTGTTTGTTCACTGATGTTCCCTTACAAGCAGAGTGGTCTTCACACAACATCTGAAATTTACTAATTAAGTGACTTCAGAAGGTAGTGAGGTTCGCTGGTTTATTAAGAGTGTCATGGAAAAGGCGCTGTGAATACAACTGATTTTTAATGTAAAAATGATAAGACAAAAAAGACATTCATCAGTTTTCTTTTCAATCATGAGCTTCTTTTGTAATGTTCTGTCACATGAAATCTCAGTAAAACATTTTGAAAGTTCAGAAAGGTCTGAGAGGTATAAATACTTTTGAAAGGCACCAAAAATATGTGTGTGTGTGTGTGTATGTTTTTGACCAAATCGGTATGTTGACTTGCATAGAAAGTGTAGCTGCGGTCTAGACATTTGAGACTCTGAAAGCAGATGTCTGGAAGTCATTAAGAACTCGCCTTGAGGAATGTAGAAACCTGCTGTTTCTCACTACCTGCCCTCCTCACCCTCTCTCAGCTGGGCCAACCTTCCTTGCAGTTTTGCACGACCTTTTTCTCTTCCTGACACTGTGCCAGGCACCTTATCTAGAAGCTGCTCCACACATTTAGGCTGAAAAAAGCAGGTACCATGAAATTGCTGGTCCTGTCGTTAGAAGCTGCTGCAAGAAACGCTACATTATTTACTTGGTACCAGTCTCAGCTGGGCAAAGAGAAAAACTTGAATTTTCTCCAGCGTATTTGCTACCGTTGTTCACAGACTGAACACCACAGCATTGGCATTCATAGGGTCTCCCAATTGTTTCATGTGACTTCAGATGTTATAATTCAGCATCTATTGAACAAGACATTTTAATTGCTGTCACAATTACTGATGACAAATGGTGGTCATCTTGTCCATTATTTGCATTATATCCTCAACGTTTTTGTGACATTCCACAGGAGTGGAACATCTTAGTCAGAAGCAGAATCAAGTAAATCCATTCTAATTCTGGATTGTTTCTCCAAATATACCCATTTCTAAACCTGTCTTCTCTTATCCAAACTGGCCCTATCTGGGACAAAAACAACATGAACGCAATCTGTCACAAGCTTCTTAGCTAGCTTATGGCAAGTTTACAAAAGCAGGAACACCAAAATATTGTTTCTGAAATGAGACAACTTTTATAGTGTTCAAAGGAAAACAAAAAAACAAAAAACCTAGAAAGAACAAAATTCCCTTCTGTCCAAACAAGAAGGAACTGTGGTGTAAAAAAAAAAAAGAAGACCCATATAATAATCTCTATTGGTGGCTTGTTGTGGTTTGAAGGTGTCTTGTTTGATCAAATAAACTAACCTCCCTGTTTAGGCTATATCTGGATGTATCTGGTGGGCTAAAACCCTCCTGTTTTGTTTCTTTTCTATCTGGAGGACTTAAAGAAACAGCACATGTCCTCGGTTATCCAGTCTTTGGAGGGGGATGTTGTTTCCATTTGCTTTAAGAAAAGGTTTATGGACTTTTGTCAAAGGTGCAACTGTTTAGACTATTTCCGATTGACTGGAGGATGAGTCTTTGTGTTTTCCCACAGAGGTGGCTTCTGCATTTGGTTTAAATAACTTTGCTTAGAATTTTGTGTTCTCTCTGTGCTCGTAAAGCTCTAAGTTAAGTCTGATGTCACTGCATATTTTTCTTGACTTGACAATGACTTTCAGCCAATTCTGATTATTTTCTAAACCCTGGTAGAATCCTGGTTCACAAGACAAACAACAAGTCAAGCTGTGACATTACTTCCTAATGCAATTAAGACAGCATTTCAGCTGTAAATGAAGCCTTCAACTTTAACCTTAATAGCTCTTACATGTTGCTCAGTTCAAAAGCGGCCGATTTCCAGACATGTATTGGTTTCATGTAAAAACATTTTTATTGAGTTTCCAACCTAATGCCAACAACATATTTAATGTCATTTCATTGCATTGATGTGATCAATGTTTCATAGCTCAACAGGCCTCAACATCTGCCTGGGGCTTTATGGTTCCTGTGAAGTGAGCTCCTGTCCATTTCCTTTCCCACCCTCACCATGTCTTTATAAACTGGGTT
Organism: Xiphophorus couchianus; assembly: GCF_001444195.1. Classification (NCBI taxonomy): domain Eukaryota; kingdom Metazoa; phylum Chordata; class Actinopteri; order Cyprinodontiformes; family Poeciliidae; genus Xiphophorus; species Xiphophorus couchianus. The sequence goes on along the minus strand of NC_040247.1, from coordinate 19,051,260 downwards.
ACTGGGTCAGATGGACATGGTGGGCAAATGCTAGGAACAAAGCAAGAGCCAAAAAAATGTGTGCATGTGCATTTTGTGCAGCATTGTGTGTCATTTTGGATTAATAAGCATCAGCAGAAATATTAAGAGATGTTCACCTGCCTGATTGGTCACCTACCGGAGTTTGGGGTGTAGGACTGAAGTGTCCATTGAAACTCCGTCCCATGGTGAGGACAGCTTCTGTCTCAGCTTCAGCTCATCATTAGAAGATGAAGAATCAGAGGCTCACAGGGTTTCTTCAAACGAAAAATAAGTGATATGTTAGGCTTTTGGTAAATGATATTTACAAGTAGGCTGCGGTGACATTGGTCAAAATGTGCTCCACTTTGTTTCAGCAAAACATGTTGCACAATCACTAACTTTACAGAGAAAACAACTAACATCTTGTTTTACAATGTCCTTCTTTTTTTTAAAAAAGTGCCCAGTAATGATTTTTCTTGGAATCAATTTTTACTTTTTATGAATTTGTTTTCTGTTACCTTTTATTCTTGAATTATTTTTCTTTTTCTATTACAAGACTAATCCCTCAGTGTCCACTGGGCAGAAATCTTGTGGCCCGTCTCTGATTGGTATGAAAGTCCAGAAGTGCCTTTTGTATTAAGAAGTAAATTTGTCGGTTGCTTTGTTTGGTCTATGATATCTCCTGTATCGGTTACACCAGTGGTCCCCAACCACCGGGCTGTGGACCGGTACCGGTCCGCGCAAGAAATTATGAACTACTTCCGGATCTTTTATTTTGAAAATCCTAAGACATCTTGCGCGTCAAAATTGAGCCAACTTGCAGCAGCATGAGTAACAAAACAACAGCATCGGACTCGATACTTACGACGCGCAGCCCCTCAACCCCCCGGTCCGCAGCAAAATTGCAAAGGGCTGACCGGTCCACGCGACTCAAAAGGTTGGGGACCGCTGGGTTACACTATGCATAATAGGTCAGCTTGTATAAGTGTTATTGAGTGATTCTTACTTAGTCAACCAAGCAGAATATTTTATTACACTGTAGAGACCAACTGTTCCCAAACATGGTGCTCAGGCCCCCTGGCCTGCATGTTTTAGATGAGTCTCTATTCCTGCACACCTGATTTAAATTATTTTATGACCTCCTCCAGATGTCATCTAGTGCTGTGGAAGCCTGTAAGTCACCAAGTTAAATAAGTCTGGTGTGTGGCAGCAAGGAGACACCTAAAACATGCCAGACAGTGGTTCCTGATGAACCGCTGCAATAAGAGACTGCAAGGTGCCAACGTCATGTCACTACAAATCAAACCCAGGTCATCACCCCTCCACCACCATGCTAACAGTTAGAAGAGGATGTACTTGTAATACATTGCTGCTCTCCAATTAGATTTTGTACTGTCCTTTTAGAAAATTGAGAGCTTTATTTGGCATCCCTTTCCAATGAGTTATGTTTGCTTAGTAGTATTTCACTTGTACTGGCATGAGCTTTAAAATATAACTATAAATCTGGCATGAATATGAGATATATTTCTCTAAGCATCTTGTTTAATCTGGCTTTATTGTGGCAGACATATTCAAGCGATGTAAATTATACAAGAAGCAAATGGGAGCTATCATTTTTGAAAAGTAATACCTGCATGGTTGACCAACAGCTAGCGCATATTTGGGACAAATATGAGACATACATTGGCTTCTTTACAAGGCAAACCACTACTAGCTCAGATTCCCATCAACATGAAATGCTGCTCCACAGTAGAGACTGCCATTTTCCCACAAGGACCTACTTTAGTTGTGACTGCATCTGTTAAAGTTTTGACTCATGGGTCTGGAGCATCTGCTGCAATTTTCATAATAGTGGTTCTTCTGTTTTTCATGCATACCTAAGCTCTGTGACCTGAATGAATATATTATCTCTTTATATATCTATTCTGTTTAAGTGTGTGGTCAGATGAGTCTGAATCCCCAGTGAAAGGTTTTTTTTTTTTTAGATGGACAGGGGAGAAGGCAGAGTGGAGCTTAGCAAAGGACAATCTGGTGTGTGTTCAGCCAAGAAAAGCATGTAAGGGGTTTAAAAAAACAGAACAATCTGTAATTTCAGCAGGCTCTTCTTAACGGCAGCAGGTCAGACCAAGGGCACCGCTTAAGGGGAAGCAAGAACAATTTGAGGAAACACAAAGAAGGACATGAACAATAATAATGTGATCATTTGCATTTCTAAAGCTGGAGAAAACAAATGCAGAACACCTGGCTCTGCCTTGGGCTACATCTTTCCCACTACAGCACCTGCATTTCATTAGGAGCTGAAATAAAGTACTGCATCCTGTGTCTAAGCTAAATAATTTAACATCCAGCTTTCCTCTGGCTGACGTTGTTTAACCCAAGTCTCCGCTGGTTTGTTTTCTGTTAAGATGACAATTAGTCTCATCCTTCTCTCCTATCCCCCTCAGACCTTTGCTAAGCTTTTCCTCTCTGTTACAATTAGTCACCTGTCTCTTGCATTTATTTTCTATTGCTCCATGTAAAAAAATAAAATAAATCACTGTCTGCAGTGGGACTTCGTGGCTAATTCCAACCAACCGTTTTTATTTAGTAGATAATTTAACCTATGGCTAGAGATGCATAGTAAATTCGACTGGTCTTTGTATTGGCCAGTTTCCTCTTCCGCACCCTGACCAGCTACTGTCCAGTCTTAAACTCGGCAGTGCGTTCTTGTTGTAATCAGTGACACATCATACATAAGCTGAACCACTTTGTGGCAGCAAAACACTTAAAATGTAAACTAATCATTTGCGTTTAGTCTTATGACAGGAAAACTTAAACAAAGTACTTAAAATGTAATTTTGTATCTTTTGATATTGTAGTTCTAAATTAAAATCTGAATCAGCAGGTTAAAGTTTTATTTAAAATTTGGAGATATAAAAGGGTCCACAAAATTCTGGTTGGTGCATCATCAGGGGCGCCGTGGCGCGTCGGTCAACTAACTAGCACTTTTGACATTCATTAAACATGTGTTGAACAGAACATAACGCTGGACTCCAGCCTTGGATAGAAATGTCATCCTTCCTGACTGACAGAGCCAGTGTAGATTGTTTAATAATAGGGACGTTTTTTTATTGGGGTTTTCTATGCTGCTGACGTGTGTTGCCCTTAAATATACACTAAACACATGAAATTAAATTACTCAAAACTCAAAGTCAACTTCTTCAAAATGTCCTACTTATTTCTTTTGTGTATACTATTATTTTACTGTGTTTACTTTTGTTATTTTGTAACCAACAGTTAAAATATTTTTTTTTCATTATGTCGGGGCAGTTTTGTCCTGTATGTGTTGCAATGTACTTTGCTGATCAAACTGTTTGCTCAGTGGCCGCTCTGCCCCCAAGGAGCACTGCTGCTTGTGTGTTTTGAGAAGACTCGGTTTGTTGTGCTTGTCAGGGGGGGATGGATTTAGCCTTCCTGCTTTGCTTGTAATCCTGCCAGCTGGCCCAAAAGCCCCTCCACCCCCCATGAAGGAATAAAATGTGCTGTTGATATCTTGGAAGGCAAGTAGAGCCAAGGATCCAACTACCAAACACAGAGTGCAGTGAAGGCATCACACAGTCTGCCACCGGCGTTAAAGCCACGGATCGTTGGAATAAACAACATTTGTGCTGCACATGTCTGGGTGAAAACAAGCACAGTGATCCGCGGCTGTCAGAAAAATTTATATTTAGACGTCTCGCTGTAAATAAGATGCTACAGGTGCTGTTTCAGTGGTAGCTCAGTGTGTTGTTTTCCACATGTGGACTGAAGTGTTTAAAGGGTTTCTATCAGAAATATTCAGTGCTGGTGAGTGGATATTGTTCCTTCCCTGCTTTGTGGTGCTTGCTCTGCTGTCCATAAACGTTTTGACAAGGCTTTGTGGAGGGCAGACATTAAACTACCAACTCCCAGGGATCCCATCTGTCCACTCTCAGACTCGGCAAAGCATTTGTTGGCTCTTGATTCTGATGCCATGTCCTGGTTGTTGGGAGTTTTGTTCTGCTGGCAGGACAGGCGAGAGAGGAAGGTCATCGGGTGCCTTAGGGCTGCAACTGAGAATGGGCCATGTGCTTCAAGAGCATAATGCCAAGGCAATAGTCAGTGAAATTAAGGTCATAAGGGGTCAGAAAACCTTTTACTCCCTTATTGATAAGAAAAGAATGACAAGACAGCCAAAGATTAACACAGTTTTCATTTACTGTATGGCTCAATGACATGATGCCCAATTTATTTGTCCGGCTCTACTTTTTACAGTTAAAAAAAGGTTTGTTACAAAGAACATAAGATAGTCGTTGTCAATTTTATTGCCGAGTGCTTTTACACGGGTGTGCCGTCCGGTTAAACTGTAAATAAAGTAAAAAAAACAAAACATCAATACTAGCTAGGCTTGACTAACCGGTTATAAGGCACAGTTAAAATATTTTTTTTTCATTATGTCGGGGCAGTTTTGTCCTGTATGTGTTGCAATGTACTTTGCTGATCAAACTGTTTGCTCAGTGGCCGGTCCTCTTTGAACACTTCTTCATATAATAAACATCGCTATTCAAATATCAGAGTGCAGCAAACACAGCTAGCATTCGACTAATTAGCTCTAGCAAATCCACCAAGCTCACGCTTATAACAGATAACAAAACTCATCTCCCCACAGCTTACATCATTAATATAACTCACCACGTTGGGCAACACTCATGGACGCCATTAGAATATGATTTTATTGCAGATTCAGCTTGTTAGCTTCAGCTAACGGCAGTCTCGGTGCATTACTGGCCTGCCGTAAGTTTCTTCTCTCGTTTCACCTCCACCAATGCAAAACATCTACAGAGGCCCGTAGCGGAATGGGAGGAGTGAATCCAATAAGGTTAAAACTCATCAAAAGAAACCACAGATATGTAATATACCTCCCACATAAACAACTTCTTTAACCTTACAGAGCTGTTTTTCTTGGCCTTTTTTGTGGTTTTTAAAGGGTCAAAATGTCATGCGACTGACCGAACCCAATTACTGTTCCAAAAATGTCTTAAATTTACATTAAATCTGTTCAAATGTGTTTTCTTTCCTGTTTGGCATGATTTTCAGAGTCTTTTCTTCATCCTGTACAAATTTTCAAGGCATTTTTAGTTATAATTCCATTATAACATTTAAACAAAGTTTGTCTGTAAATGTCCTTTTAACTGAATATCATGTGGTGCGACCATCAAGAAGTCCCATTTTTGCACTTATATTTTGAAATCCAGTCAAAAACAGGAGGTTGCATCATCCAATAATCTGCCAAGAATCCCTGGAGACAGCAAAGAGGTGCTAACTGATAGTGATCTGGTTTACACGTGGACACAGCTAGAATGACTACATTGATTAAATCATCAATATTTTAATTTATTAATTTCAGTTCTATCACCTTCAAAGCTGCAGAATTTCAAACAAAACTAAAACATATGGGGAACATTTTCTCACCATGATCCTGTGTTTCTATCTTAAGATATCCTTTTAACAGAATTATCTTATGGAAAAAATGGTACATTTGTACTGCACTTTATCAAGTCTGGGACTCCAAAGCGGTTACACTGCAGTCAGTCATTCACCTATTCAAACACACGTTGATGGCGATAAGTTACGTTGTAGCCACAGCTGCCCTGAGGCAGACTGACAGATTGAAGTTACATATTGAAGCTGGTGCCTTTTCATCACTTTTCCCCTGCTGGTGACCTGTGTGCTCCCACCCTCTGCTTGCCAGCCCCAGTCTCACCCCACATGGCTGTGGGTTCAGGTCGGACTTCACATGTGAGGCCGCTTACATGGCTCAGCCTATTTTGCAGGGAGTCGCAGCCGATTTGCATGATCCGAACAATGGCCTTAGTTCTTTGGACCTACGACAAACTACCCCCAAACCACCTCAGTCCCTCAGCCTGGAAAATAGCATGTGATTCATCACTGTGTGCTGCGGCTTAAAGACTCAATTCGTACAAGGCTTCAAAAATCCTGCATTACCTCAATCTGGTCTTGACGCTTGAAGAATGGCATTGTTTGGAGTTTTCAGCATTACTTACTGAAAGTGCTTCTCCAGGTAAACACAGCAGTTACAAAGATGCTGGTTAAATCAATATATAGGTCAATTTGCTGGTCTGCCGGTCATGGAGACGAGACCCAAAAAGTAGAAATAAACATGCTCAGATTGACATCAGTGGAAGCTTCTTTAATTTAAGAGCAGCAGTGTACACCAAACCACAAACCAACAACATGAACAATGGATGACAGACTGCTTAAATATAAATGGATCTAAATTGGGTCTTGCTGGAGATGGGCACCAGCACCCCTCTCATTCCCACAGAGACAAGGGTGTAAGAAAATGGATGGATGGAGCCAGGGGATGAAACAACCACTACATGCTTCAAGATGAAAAGTACAAGAATATTCACTTTAAGCAGTTCAGTTACGGTATTTTATGGGCTGGTGTAATCAGGAGAGAGTTTCTATCACCAACTGGACACTCACTGGGCAGGTGGGGTTAAACCCAAAGGCTTAACATGGCATCATACTTGTGTGACGACAAACATTATACATTAGTGACCTCATGCTTGTCGCAAGCAGTGACGATTTTCTGTCCTCCAATTAAAGGACGGTGTTGTGACACCGGTGGCTCCACCCTATCCGTACTTTGCCATTGTCTTATGGAACTACAACTAAAGACACCCCACTCGATGGAGTGGGGTGTCAACACAACTAAAGGCACCCCACTCGATGGAGTGGGGTGTCTTTAGTTGTGTTCATTATCTAACACAAGGTATTAGATAATGAAAGAGGGGAATCTCTGACAATATTTGAGAATATCTCTAGTAATGAGACAGTATTTTGTTCTTCTTAAAGTTAAATCTCCACCCTTAAACCACTTGCAGTTTTGTTTCCGCACTTTTTTTGTTTATGCAATAGTGACATCATAATCAGGTTCCAGTCTACTTAAAGGTACACCGTCAACAAAATGCGTAGAGAATGAGGTAGGAAAGAAACTCTTCGAAGAACAAAGCTTTGAGCTTGCTAATTTGGCTCACTCTCAATGGAGGGAAGTTGAATGAAATGTTTATTTTAAATTAGCAATGCCTTTTTCCACTGTGACTCCCACCCCGGCTGCCAGGACCCCACCAGAATGAACCCTTTTGTCCACCTTATTTGGACGTGGTGTCCCACATGGTCTTCTGGCTCGGCTCTCTAGTTTTGGTCACTTATACATTCTGCTTCTTGAGAAACAGCGTTCCTTTTCCACACGTTGGCTTCCCATTTAAACATTTACTGTAAATGGGTCAGCAGATGTTGACAAAAAAATTACGGGAGGAGATGTAGAAAAAAGGAGGTTATTGGAGGGAGCTACATGGACTGTGTCCACGCAGAGGAAAGAAAAATTTTAGTCATAGAGCCATTTGATTGGTTTAAAATATCAGCCTAAGAAGAAAACTTTGCTTTATTTTGACAGGTTTTACAGTGCAAAGTAAAATTATTAATCTCCCTTCAACTTTTTCACAATTTGTCACTTAACGTTAGCAAAGCTTAAAAATATAGCTCTTGTTGTGATAGATCGACACAAAGTACTGTAGAATTGTAAAGATGGAAAAAAACAAACAATAGATTTATTTTTTTTAAATCCTAGTGACTTTTATTTGATAGTGACAGGAAAATGGCAAGACAAGAGACATGCAGCAAAGGTTTAGGTTGAGATTCCAACCTGTGACAGGGAACTGGACTGGGGCCTCCGCACATGGATCACATGCTTCGCCCCTGCGCCTCCACTGTGTCCAAAAAATGGTAGATTACAAAGTGTTTTCAAAACAAAAGTCTTAAAGCAGTGATGTGCTACAGTAGTGCCCTATGTTTTAGTCCACCTTGTCAAAATGTTACATGTATATGAGATCTAAACAGAGATCAGACTTTAAATATTGTTACTCAAGGGCAAATACTGTTTCTGTTTTTTGTCATTTGTTTTCTTGTGAAAATGTTCATACTGTATGTATGGGGTTTTACATTTTACAAGAACAGTGATCAGACAATATATTTTGCACCTTACAAGTACAGAGATGATGGTGTCATCTTGTTCTGAAGAAACAACATATGATTCATAACTCTTCTTGATAGCATTGTCAGTGTGCTAATACAGATCTGATGTTTATAATGTTTTAAATCGTTGTGTCAGTGTTTGGAGAAGGCAATTACCAGAGAGAGTTATGGACCAAGCATACTGCAGACCTATTGGAAGAAGGGTGCTATGAGTCACTGGGCTGTGCATCAAAAAGTCACAAGACTGGAAATTTCATCCAGGAAAAAAAGAGTTCTGGAATATGGTCAGGAAGAGACGATCAGTCTGTTTCTACTTGAAGTAGTCATATTCATTGTCTCTGTAGGAACGATTTTCCCTTTATTTTAATTCACTTACAGAGCCATAAAGTCCCATCTGACAACATTGTACTGCACCAGGTCTGCATGTCAGTGCATTGATGTGCTTATTGTTCATATTTTGCTTCTGGGTGACGTGTTTGTACACAGCAGACACAGTGAAGGTGGTCATTTGGCTAGATGAGCAATAGGTTGCTCCTGCTTGTTTTCTTCCAGCAGCTCTATTTTACTGCTACAATGTCTCTGGGGATGTCTGCCGTGTGCATCTGCCTGTTCAGCAGGCCAACAGCAAAGATGGAGATCATGAAATTATAAGCATTGTGTAAACATATCTGCAATTTAAATTGCAGCTGCATAATGTCATAAATAAGATGTCATATTATTTTACCTGTGGTGAATATCACAATGACAAATAAACCTTTTTAAAAGATGACCTATGGTCTCTGTTCATTAAAGATGTTTTACAGTGGTGCATTTAATTTTTTTTTTACTAACAAATTTCCGTTAACCATAAAAACACAACCCAGTAATAAAATGTGGATTTTCATTGTAGGAGTTCACAAAAAATAATGTTTAAAAAAGATTTATAGAAGATAATTCCTCTCCCATTTTTTTTTGTGTGCATATTGCAATGACATCACAGCAGGCATATTATTTGAGCTTCCAACTAGTTTTACGCTACACTAGATTTGCAGCTTTTGAGGGATGTTGACATAGTCTGCACAGATCCTCATTACAAAAAAATAAATAAATAAATCTTCCATTTGTTTTGATTTTTGAGTTCGGACATTTGATCCAAGTTTTCCACATTTTTTCTTAAATATCCCAAAGGTCTTTCTGCAGTTTATAGAATCTAAAAATTAAACTGAGGACACCCAGGCAAACTTGCAAAGAGGCCTAAAAGGACTCTGGTGTTTTGTGATGCCACTAGAGATCATCTGCATATCGAACCTTGTGTTTATGGGTGGGTGGGTGGGTGGGTAGATTTTATCTTAAATAATTGTTTTGCAGCTGCAGAATAATTAAAGTTATTATATTAGCAACAAACCATATCTGTATCAAATTTAAATTTACACAGCCTGCAGGTCTAGTAGCTTTAAGAAATCATCTCAGAAAGAGCATTTTTTTCAGGTAACTATATCTACAATTAAACAAACATGAAAAAATAGATATATTCTTACTTAAAATAGAAAAATTAACATCACAGGAGTAAAAGTGGCTGTGAAGACTTCTCTACCATACACTGAGGGTTTATGCAGGGACAAGGGCAATATACAGAGACCTTTCCTTTCAGTGCTGCTGTTCAGAGCATTGTGCAGAAGTCTGCTTCATCAATCCTGCTTGCTGCCTGTAGGGAGGCCCAGGTGGGCCAGGCAGGGCAGCATCAGACAGCCACTTTATTTCACTCTGCCTGAGGGAAATTAGTCTAATCTAATGGGAGGCTTTTAGGCAGTCTGCGTGAATAAATAAGCGTACTCTCCGGTTCTTGGTGTGACTTTCTCAATCAAAAGTTTTCCTTCACCTATTTTGCCAAAAGGCTGAGTTGTCACTCAGCAGGAACAATTTGCACGTTTCATAAATTAAGTCAAAAAAGAGAATTTAAAAATGGAACAGAATATTTAATTTAAGTCTGACTTCAATAATTCCTTGTAGGTCGTAGACAAAGCAGTGTTGAAATGATGCATGTGATGCGGCCTGAAGTCAGATGCAACACCAGAAGGCAAATGGAGAACGCTATTGATCAGATTCTCAGTTAGATGGATCATGATACACAGGATCTCATAATCAATACCGCCCAGAGTCTCAGTCATGAATCAAATTCCTTTCACCTGTGCTGCTGCTTTATGTTTGGTGGTAAATAGCTATCAGAAAGGGATCAAATAAGGGATCAGTATTCTGCTGAAGATCTCTTGCTTTATTGGTTGCTATGTGGAGCAGTGTGATTTGATTAACCAATTAAATACAATATATAATTTGGAGAAATAAGTTCTTTATTTTCTTTATTTATAGTCTAAATGTATTATGGGCCAAGGTCAGTTTGCCTCTTTGGTCATTGTTACCCCTACACATTACATAGTGAGCCAACTATGAGTCAGTATGACCAAGGAGCAACCAAAAGACTGGTTGATATTTGCCATTGAAAAAAAAACTAAATCTGTAAATAAACATAGAGATCAACTTCATAAAGAGTATAAAAAAGTCTATTCTGAAAGGAATGTTGAAGAATTGAATGCACATCAAAACCGCTGACCAAGAAACTGCTACTTGGAAATCTGTTCCACGTTCTTTTTTAAACCCAGGTTCCTCTTGGCCTTTTTTCGTGTTTTGTGGTAGATACAGTAGAAGACGGTTGGAGGAAGTTTATTGGCAGCATCATGAGTGACCAATCCCTGATGTTTGTGGGGAGCGAAGGCTGGTCCAAGTTTGTTACTATCAGAACGAAAAGAGGAGCATGGTCTGATTATTCCTGTTTGGGCTTACGATAAGTGGATGGGAGCGTGTGCGTGTGTAGGGGTGTGTGTGCGTGTGTGAATCATCTACGTAAGGAACAAAAGGCACCAGGATGCACTCGTTTTATTTCTTCTCTGTGTGTTTTTTTAAAAAAACAGGATTGTGTCATTTTGCTTTTTTCCCTTATGCAATCATCTTCTTCACCAATAACAATCTGGCCTTGAATGACTATGCAGAGCGGTGCACACAGGCACGCCGACACACAAATGCAAAACACACACACACATCCAAATGGATAAATACAAATGTTATAGAAAATAACATAATGCAACTGATAATTTCTTAAATTGTAATTCATGTAGGTTTTCATGGAAAATAGAGCTGTGTGCTGATATGTTTTGTGTCTTCCTGTGCTGTTTTGGAGCATGTTGTTTGGTTTTATCTCTGAAAAGAAAAAGTAAATGGAAGCGTAGAAAAACACAAAACATAATTTTAGATGAAAGGTACACTGATATGTTGATTTGAGATCAAAGAAATGTTTTCTGTTCATTCATTCTGACAAATGTGCCGCCTGATTCGCAGAGCCCCAGCTCCAGCATAAAGAAAGACTGAAGGAGTAAAAAGGGCTTTATGTAGATACTTTAAGGGATTCACAGCATTTTATTGGCAAGACACATTGATTTCACAGCAAAAACATACATCACGTAGTTTTGGCTCAATAATAACAAAAAAGATTAAAAACTGTTGTGTTTATATATATATATATATATATATATATATAGAAACTTCACTCTATTGCCAAGAAATGAATACTTAACTTGCCAGATTTTGTTCAGTTGTATTTCACATAATACAACTCAGCAGCTCCCTTCGTTCCTGTTTGCTAACTGCTTTTGTTGCCATGTTCTCTCAGGTCCACACAGCACAGTTTCACGCTGCCCACCCAACGAGTTCCAGTGTGGGGGGACAGAGCTGTGCATCCACATGAGCAAACTGTGCAACGGAGTCTCAGACTGCACTGATGGCTGGGATGAGGGACCTCACTGCAGAGGTAATTCCATGTTGATCACCAAGCTGTAAGCATTTTCAAATATGAAATATGCATTTGAACAACTGGATTAACATTACAAGGTCTGTGTTAAAGACTGCATAATGTAACATATTAAGGCTGCTGTGAATGTTGGACGTTCTCAGCGTGGAACAAAGTCGTGCCATTTTATCCGTTCTGCACAAATTGGGGAAGTCGCTGTTCTGAAACTTGAAATTGGGAACTTGTTTATGATGACTCCAAACAATGTCATGTCTTTTTTTAAAAATTGCTGACCGAAGTGAAAACAAATGAGAAACAAAATATGAAAAAGAGCTGATATAAACGCATTATGCATGAAATCTAAGGGAGCAGGAGTAAAACTTTCAACAACCAGAAATAATCTCGGATTACACAACAAATCACCGGATGTAGAAAATGCTTTCAGAAATCTGCACCAGTCTTGCATTAGTTGTTGTTAATTTTTGAACATCTTTGGCAGTATTTCTGAGCTACAGTAGGGCCTGTCCACACTAAAACAAACTATTTAAAAAAGTTAATTAATTGCGTAGCCCACCATTATGCAATGTCTGTCTTGCCCTTTAGTAACGTAATCATGTGGGTTTAAGTAAATGATTCTTCAGCCTGCTTTTGATACTATAACAAGCTTTGATTTGAACTACAGCTAAGACTGTTGCTACTTCATGCAGATGCTCCATCTGCACCAATGAAGATTTGCTCACTTCAACATGGAGGATTCTTCAAGTGACTATCATGCAGCAGACATGGCCATATTTTCTAGTTGTGTAGTGATAATAATTATGTAATTCAATAGAACACATCAGAAACATTTCCATTCAGTTATTTCTACTAAGGTTTGTTTAAAGTTTTTTTTTTTTTTTGCCTGCCATTCTTTTAGATTTGGGTAAATTACTTCCTGAATCTTCAGGAAATGTTTTTTTTTTTTGAAAAAGAAAATATTATTTTTAGCTTTGCTAATTATTAACAGCTTTGTTATTATGAACAAAAGATGTCTGCTTAGCTTAATACACTTCAAAATGTCTTTTAAAGTGAACAATTGTATTTGGCTTATTTAGAAGTAAGGAAAGCATTTGAGAAAATCCATAATGAATTCATGATTTGTCATAAGTTTATCTATTCATGTGTGCCACTCTAAAATGCAAACATGTCTTCCACTGAGCGATTACATGTGGAAAACGTTGAGTGGGGCAGGCTGCTTCAAGTCTGAAAATAATCGTTATCAGCTAAGATGGTTTGTTTTACATTCCTTGGTCTTTTTACGGGTTAAAGAAGATGCAGGAACAATATGAAAAACATGACTTTTTTCTTATTCATTAAAAAGAATCAATCAAATAGTTCTGCCCAACCATTTGGGACAAGGCCTGGCCTACCCTATCTAATTTTTCTGCAGAAAGTGTATGTACTCGTACTCTATGCTTTGATATATTCATCAAATTCTTCGCGAATTCCTGCAAAGATTGCTGTTCCTTTCCCTTCAGGCCTCTGGGCTCAACATCACTCAGTGACTTTCTTGAAGAGGGTTTTCCCTTGTGTACAATTCAGCCCTGGACTCATCCAGAATGAGGAAAAAATACCTCCGATACAGAAATATCTTCAGACTGGATAACAGCTGTGTGCTGAAAGTCCACCAGCTGAACTGGGAAAAAGAACAGTGAGAACCACAGAGCCCCTCTGCGGGTCACTGAGAGGTCAAACAATAAGATCTGGTCCTCAAAATGTGATTCTACTCTAATCCACTGTTCTGGGCTGAGATGCTGACAGACCACAGCTTTTACTTCTTTGAATCCCTCCTTGTCTTCTCTTCTTCTCTCACACTTTCAACTTCAGAAACAATGTTTGGCTAACCCCAAATTCATATAGCGAAAACTTTTTCCTTCAACTTTAGGGAAAGACCAAAAACTTTACTAAAATTAAACCAAACATCAGCTTGTATAATATGATTTTTTTTCTTATCTTTTTCTCTAGTTTGGTTTTTATTTTATTTTGCTTTGAGATTTTTTTGAATTTTTCTTTTATTATTTTGGGCCCTTCAGAAATAATGAATCAACCAAATGGCAAGACAACAAGCAGAATCAGCCAAACAAAAAGCTTAAGTAAATAAATTCTCAAAACATTCCCTCCGTTCGTTTTTTATCAGTTCCTTGTCCGAAAAGGAGTGGTTATAAGTAAACACTTATCTAATCCTGCCCCAAGTTTTGTTTTTTTAAAGTTAAGCAAATATGAGAAAATAGATTTTAAAGTGATTATTAATAAATATATTTCTTGTTTATGTGTAATTATTTTAATTGATGAACAAATACTATTTCAATAGATACAAGACCAGGAAATTGCTAATATTGAAAAGAAAATAGTTTACCTATCTATCCATTTTCAGGGTTTCCCCAGTGTATTATTGCTTATTTATTTAAGTCTTTTTAAAATGTTTGCATTTTTTAAGACTTTGTAGTTGGTGTTCAGGTGTTAATCTTCCAATCTTTCAATAAAACATGACTATCAAGTGATATTTTCACATTTCATGTCAACTTTAAACTTTTTTTAACTCAGAAACATCTGCTTTCAAGCTCTATATTTTACCCACTGCCACACCCTTTACCCCAATACCTGCACTGTATACAAATGATTGAATCATCATAAGTGGCACTCAGTTCATTTCTGTGACTTGATGTTTAAAGAATGGAGTTAATTTCTACAGTTTACAAAGGCTTTCTTGATATGCTAACATTCATGGAGACACGAGAAGCAGAAGAGGTGGAGCTCTAGGGTTTCTATGAACACAAAACAGATTAGAAGATTTTGAGGGAATGATAATACCAGTATTTTGTTGCTGGTCATTTGCTTGATAAGAAGGATTTTAAACCAAAATAGCATGTAGCTTCAGTTGCTCCAAAATAAACACTCTGCATAATGTGTCATAGAGGGCTGTTTACATTGTTTCCCTTCGTGGTTTTCTAAAACCGTCTCTGTTGCTCAGACTTGTTTTGGAAAATCCCGGGCCTGTCTGTAATTTGAACTGTGGTTTTCCCAGTAGGCCTCAGGAGTGCAGTGGGAAGACCTGCGTATTCCTCTTGTATTTAGTAAATTTGCATTTCAGTGGTTGTGAGGTGCAAGTCAGGTGCTACACATTCCCACATCGAGTGGATGAAGAGCTGCGGATATAATATGAAAATGCACCAGAAGAAGAAATCAGGCGGTTTTTGTGGGTTAATTGAGCGTTTTGCTGAGCATTAAAGGTTCAAGTCGGCAGCGAAAGTGTGGAATTCCTAAGTTGGTAGCTGGGCGGTGTGAAGAGGAGGCTTTTGATCCCATCTCGACCTCGAGATTGGGTGTTGTTTTTATCTGAATAGCAGTCGGCCAGTATTCCTGGGCAAAGTGATTCACTTGTGACTGGTGGATCTCAAGTGGGTTTGACATAACTCTGGTTGTTTGACTATGAGTCAGTGTGTCCTCTTTACACATCACAGGATGTGCATTTCACTGTTAAAAACCGCCTTAGGTTTCTATATGAGGTTGTTCCTCATACCGAAACCTTTATGAGCCTGATGTGTGCTTTGGATACTGTCAGCCTTAGCATAAAGTCAGTGATTTCTCTTTTTACATCTAATATCTACAGTGCTTCATTCACTCTTTCTCTCCTGTACAATTAATTTAGGGCAGAACTTCACCATATATAAAATTGCAAACATTGTCAAAGTGCATGAATTACAAATAATTGCTTGGATGCAGTATTTGGGAGTCTAGGATATTCCAGGTCAATGTCCTTAAAACTTTGCATTGGAATAATATATTGGTCAAATTGAAGGAAATTTAGTAAACAGGAACTTTTTGAACTAGACAAGCCGGAGATCTGATGTTATTCTCTGAAACACACATGACCTTTTTAATATTCTAACAATAGATAAATCGATTTCAGTATTTTTCAGGTATAGAAAAGTAAAAAATGGATATGGTAGACTTTATTCAGTTTTCATTGTCGACATGTTGTGTCCAGTCTTATTTACTTATGACCTTCCATGTTCACTTATTTTCCCATCTTTCCTTTTTTCCCTCCTTTCTTCCTTTAGTCTTATCTGCACTTTCTTGTTTCCTTTGTTCCTTCCTTCCTCATTACCCCACTCCTCATCCCTCATGAACTTTTTCACTTCCTTCCTTTTTTCTTTCTTCCTCAACACATTTCTCCTTCTTTCCTTTCATATCACTTTCTTCTGTGCATTCTTTGCCATGTCCTTCATTTTTTCTCCTTTTTTTGTGAATAACATATTTTTTTCTGTACCTTAAAAATATTTTGGTCTTCTTTTTGAGATATTCTTCATTTGAAGAAGAAACGCAGATCATATCTCCTGACAGTTTACGATAAACTGAGCTGACTCTAATTTATCGTGCCTCTTTGCTGGCGACAGCCATGGACCGACATATTATGTTATCCTTTAATATCATCCTCACAGCCTTGGGAATTCTCAGGAGAAACAATTACTCAGAGAAAACAATGTTTTAATGATTCAATCCGCAGGGTTAGTGTGGCCTCAGAGAAATAGCTTTTCACTCCTATCATAGGACAGTGATGAGATTTTATATCAACGGGGACAAAGAGCTCATGTCGCTGTGACCTTTTGCTTTTCTGATGGGGTCATAAAGCAACACATCCATTTATCTGCTAGAGACATTCTGTAAATATTTTAGTGACACGAAATGCATTAATAAAGTCCTGCTTGTTGTTTTATGTGGCTCATTCATTCACTACTGTCCTCCTCTGTCTCCCTGCAGTGTACATATCGAACTGCTCGATTTCTGGCTGTCAGGAAAAGTGTGCGGTCACCCCACAGGGTTCGGCTTGCTACTGTAAGAGCGGCTATGAGATCAGCTCTGATGGAAGGACATGCAAAGGTGAGCTGTTTATCTTTACAGAACCTCCTAATGCCTGTGGATTTAGGAAGTAATAATCATTTGGTACCTATGCATGAAATGCTTACAATGAATTGAACGTTTTTTTGTATTTGCATAAGCATCCGCTGCAACTCTTCGAAGAATCCATTATCTTTCATTTGTGTACTTGATAGCTAAAGTTACAGTAGGTAACAACAAATATGTTGTTTTTTTTTACATACGGTGAACCCTCGCTATAACGCGGTTCACCTTTCACGGCCTCGCTGTTTCGCGGAGTTTTTTGTGCAGTTTTTTTTTCACAGTGCATTGTGTTCTGCATCCTGATTGGCTAAAAAGTCTCCGCGCTTCTTCTCTACCTGTGTGCCAATAATGTTACGGTATTTAAATATACGTAATACAGCAAATTTTGGCAAATGTTTTTGCCCAGAAGAAAAAGAGCGACAACAACTACCGATAACTATGTCCTTCTTTTGAAAAACTACAATTGCACCACAGGCTTCAGAAGAAAAAGCCACTAGAGAGCTGAGTGAGGCCGTAGCGTCACAGTCAGAGGAACAGTGAAATACCTGAGTCACAATTTGTCCTACTGTACTTAGTATTGATGACTAAAATGATTATTTTACTGTAGTTATTTGTAACAAAGCATTCTATTTGTTAAAAAAATGCTTAGGCCTGAAACAGTTTTTGTTATTTGGTTTCAATGTAGAGTATTTAATTATGCTGTATAATAATTGTAAAAAATAAAGGTAACTACTTCACGGATTTCGCCTATCACGGGTTCTTTTCGGAACCTAACCCCTGCGCAAAACGAGGGTTCACTGTATTTATTAAAACTGCCACTATGTCCAGAGAGTATGAGACTGATAATCTGTAAAAAAGTCAAACTCCTCTGCCTCCTCTCTGTGGCTTTTCTGACATGTGCAGAAATGCACCACTCCGAGTCAGAAACAACCAGAGTTAGGAAGAGGCTCTTACCGCTGTCGGTCATCCTCATGCACGCGCCGCTCACACCCTCCTCCTTGCTTTCTGATACACTATACTCCTTTCCCACAACGCAACAATAATGCTAAGGCTAGTTAGCATAGCTACTGATGATGGCAGAGGAACGGTTTTCCTGTAATTTTAATTAGCTTTTCTGCCATTAAGTCAGCTGTAGCACATGCACGAGCATGATTTACAGTGCTAAGACCTCCCTCCAAGAAACTGAGAATGTGTGTTACCCTTGAGTGGTGTCCTATTAGCAAATGGGGTTACAGAACCCCATTTTATCTAGAATTAAAACATTATTTATGTTTTTAATTCTAGACATAATTGTGGACCACATAAAAAAACTGCATCACAGAAAACAAATAGTCTTAAGGTTTTTAAGGCATGTTAGTTTTGCATTTTCACCTCTTTTTCATAGAGTTTGGATCTCTTTTTCGCTCGTTCCTACCTGAAGCACATGCTTTAATGAACACTGTGGCCATCTGTGCTTTTTTTTGGCTCAGACTTCGATGAGTGCAGTGTGTATGGGACCTGCAGCCAGACCTGTACAAACACCGAAGGCTCCTACACCTGTTCCTGTGTGGAGGGCTATCTGCCGCAGCCAGACAACCGCTCCTGCAAAGCCAAGAATGGTGAGAATCAACAGGAAACAGTGTCTGTCTTTGTTCAGGTCTGGAGGTCTGCCCTTTTTTAGTACAGTCAGCAGGGTTTCTAGTTAGTCTTAATGAATATCAAATATGGTTTATAATAGTTTCCTAGTCTGGGCAAGGATGTGTGGAAAACTGGTTGAGTTTCAGGAGTGTATTCCCTTTTTTACTATCTGAAAGACAAAAATCTGAATTAATGCTAGAATAAAATGAATTACACATTAATTTATTCGTAAATAACTTTCTTTATCTTTGATTTGTAGCATCAGACTCAATGTTCTTATCTAGTTTTTTTGTTTTTTGAGTTGATCCAAGCATTCAGACAGTCAAGTAATGTGAATTCATATTTTTGGCCTCTGGTCCCCCCCTTAGATCAGGCTTTTAAAGCTGGACTTTTAGTTCTGGTTTATAGCAAACAGAGTTCCAGAACCGTCTTGGAAAGTTTTAATAAGTGTGAGATTTTCTTATCCTTTTCTTGATAGAAATAGAAAGCATTATATGAAAAAAATGTTTGAGTTTCCAGACTTTATTCTAATTTATAAAAAATAAATCTCTGAAAATGAATACTTCAGGGACCTAATTTGTCATAGATTTGCCACATTGAAAATGGAGTTTGCCATTTTATTTATAAATAGTTAGGTTTTTGAGATACCAACTGAGAATCTAGTCAGAAACTGAGTATTGATGGCAGCCATTTATAAGTTGTTGTTTTTTTAGGATCTTGATAACCGAACCTTTATTTGTTAAACCAGGTCTGGTGTAGATGCAAGTAAGTGCGACTTGCCGGAGTAAAAGACTTGTTATATTATAACCCTGCAGTATAAAACCGCTGCAGGGTTAAAGAGCCTGTCTTCAGTCCTAATTGACATGCAAATGGTATAGAAGTGATCTAAGTTTGTATAGATGTCAGAATAAAGGGTGGACTAGCCCTTTACCCCTCTGCTAAATTTGATTTCCAATTTTTTTTTATTATCTCAATTTTTGAAACATGATCATCTTTATTGGGGAGGTGTCTTATACTCAAATATTCACAATTCTAGAAAAAAAAAATCCCATAAAAATCTAGAAAGTGATTGTGAAATGTTTGGAGTTTTGAATTGGAAAACAGGTTGGAGCTTCCCTGTTGCCCCAATTTGTGTTTTTGACTGAGAGAAACAGTGCGAATATAAATTATACAAATCTGAATGAGGAGTGAACAAAAGAGAAACCCATGGAATAAACTGGATCATTTCATGTTCCTCCTGTCAGCTGTCGGTAATATCCCTTTGCTCTGTTTTCAGTTCCAGTGGAACGGCTGCCCGTCCTCCTGATAGCCAACTCCCAGAACATCCAGGCCACCTCCCTGAGCGGCTCCACGGTCCACAGCCTGCTGTCCACCAGCACCAAACAAACCACAGCTATGGACTTTGTTTATGCTAAGGAGACAGTCTGCTGGATCCACGTGGGAGACTCGCCGTCATCCACACACCTCAAATGCGCCTCAATCCCGAACCTGAAGAGCTTCACCGAGGAAAGAGTCATCAACATTTCCTTCAGCCTTCACCGTAAGCCCTGTTTATCACTTCAAATAACTTGAAAATTATCTTGTATACGACCAAGCGAACAAAAGCAAAAATAATTGTCAGGGTTCTCTAAACCAGCTACGATCCAACCCTTTTCTTCATACGAGCAAAGCAAACCTTCACAGCTGTAGACACCGATCAGCAGAAACATGATATAGTTATCAAAGAGTACATCTACATGTAAGGCCTTTAACCATTTTTTTCTCCATGTTGATCGATTATACAATATACAACTTTAGTGGGTTTAAAAAAAAAGGATTTCTAATCCACACAGGTTCAGATATTTACATACACTCCCACTAATATCAGGTCAAATGTTCCTCAGGAAGTGATGCTTCATCAGTAAAATTCTGGTTTATTTCAGGAGGGATAGTTGTATTTAATTTGGTTTGCTTCTGGCTCCGACCCAACTTTGAGCATAGTCCGTTCGTTTTCAGCAGAGCTGACATTAGGGCCTTTCCAGAGGTTTTATCCAGCTTTGACCTGTTTTTTGGGGGATCTTTGTCCTGTTGAAACAAACACTTGTATAGTCATTTAGTTTAATCAGGCAACACTGCAACCTTAGGGCATAACTCTGCCACCATCGTGCTTGACATTAACTGGAGTGTGCCTTCGATTCGAAGCCTCAACCCGACTCTAAACTCTTTTTTTTTTCGCTTTGGCTGAAGATCTCTGTTCTTGTCTCATACGACTAGTAAACTGTCTTATTCTCCACTAATTGCACAGTTGCTGCTTTCAGCTGAGCTCGTAGGTGAAGGTTTTGTAGTGGCTACTTTGTTCTGGTCATCACCTTCAAATGTGCATGACAACATGAAACCTACCTGACTGTGGACTCTGGTGTTCCAGCAGCTTCCAGTCTAGCCTTGTTTTTTCCTGAAAAACATGATCATATTTTATCCGAGAGGGTCAGATTTGGTCAGATGGTTGAGATTTGGGTACAATTCGACAATTATCCTGAACACACCTAAAAAATAGGCTGCTTGAATGTCAGGTCAGTGGAAGGAAACCAGCCAATTTTTAGTAAGTTTAAATATTCATGGCAGGGTAATGCCTGGACTTTCCACATACAGAAAGTCTGCTTTCACTGTGGCTTAAAGTGAAATTAAACCACACCTTTATTCTGTTCAAGAGTTAAATAAGTTTGAAAAAAATGTGTACCAAAATGTCACTAAAGTAGAACTGAGCATAAACCTCTCAGTGGATAGATACCCTGAGACTTTCTGCTGCCCCGTCTGCAACCTGTGAATCATAAATATTATGACAGCGCATTAAAAGCAGCTGTTCTTTTCCACAGCTTAAGTTTCGCTTCACAAAAACACGGGCGAGTCTTTTCTCCCATTTGCACAAAAGAAACTTCTAGAAAGACAAAGAGATCTAAGAGGCCAGACTGAATGCAGACGTGTGCTCTCACACGTTTGTAGCTGCGTGCAGGTCAGAAAACACATACGCCCACATCCCAGTCCCCTTCCAAGCCTTTATCGTGCCTCTGCTGCTCCAGCCAGGTGCTCTTTGTCATGTTGACGCTCGGCTGCTGCGGCCAGCTTGTCTTCAGCAAGTCGACGAAGAAACTGTGAATAGAGTGAGCTTATCATGAAAAGCCTTTAAGTGTTTGATGCTGTAAGAAGTTTGTTTGCAGAAAGTTATCAGTCCCGCTCATCGGCAAACACAAATCCGAAATAATGAACATTGAACATTATTCTCAACTCTACTGTCTGTTCCTGCTTTTCCCTGTAATCCCCTAATCCTCTGAATATAGTCTGCATAAGAGAGAAGGTTAAAGAAGTTTAATAAAAGCGATTCCCGGTGAGACCCCATTGTCAGACACAGAGCACGGGTTTAATCTGGATGAATGGATGAAGGAGCAGAGGAAGAGGATGTCTGATGTTGGTTTGTGTGGAAACAGCACTAATGAATGAAACTGTTAGCATGTGCTAGAAGCTAAAAGCTCTGAGCTGGTTTGCAGAAAAAAAAAAGAAGAAAAGTCTTGGAATACACCTGGCTGAACTTTGAGTATGCTCCATTTCTGATTTTTACACCTCATTTCAAGAGCAATTGCAGGTTCATAATGCTAATTTGGGAGCTACTGAAATAGGATTTTCTTTTTTCCTAATGGTACATCTGGGGAATACATTTTGTTGCAGCTGCAAGGAAAATATCAAATACTTTTATTGCAGCTGCAACTCTATTAACACTAAGAATTAGAAAATACTGAACTATAAACATGGCTTTGTGTCACTGCCTTCTCTCCATCCTTTTTTGCCTGTTTTTCTTTTCTTCAGGCCAGTCGTTTCCTTCCTTTTTTCTGTTTTCATTTGTGTTCTTATTTCTGTCAGTTCTTGTTTCCATTTTATTTCTGTCTTTCCATATGTGCTTATTTTCATCCTTCTTTGTGACTTTTTATCATTTATCTCCTCCCCTTCTTCCTTCTTTACTTCATTTTGTCTTTCTTTCTTTTCTTCTGTTTTGGCCAATGCCAGTTTTCCCTCCTCCCATTTTTGTTATTCCCTACTTTTCTGTGATTTTCACTACTTTCTTTCCTTTTGTCCATCCTCCTCTCCTCCTTCTGTCCTCCCTTAAGATATATCTGTATTTGTTTTTTGCAGCTTCCTGTGACTAACAGGTAGCCTCATTAGCCAACACCAAGCTAACTCTACTGGTGTTTCCTACTGGAACATAGCTTAACTGGACTCCTGATGTCCAAGGCAAATGGAACTGGGTATTATTTATTCATGAGAAGTGTTTCCGTGCTGAGCTTTGATGATTTACTTTGGTTGAATAATATTTTTTGCTTTAATTGTGTAATCGTTTTTTATTTTATTTATCAAATCCCTCTAACAACATCAGAGACCGGAGAATAAAATCAATGTCAAGAGATTACACTGATCCAAACCTAATCGTTCAAAATTAAAACAACAAAACTGCTATTGTTGTTACGAGTTTTGTTTTAATTCAACACACTCCCTCGCTTTGGCTTGCTAATCAATTCTGTCTGTGCTCAAGGCTGAATCCCAAATAGTTTCCCGCTTGCTGCTGAAAATTTGACTGGGAGAGAAAATCCTGAATGATAAAAGCTCACAAATATATTTCAGCTTATTAAAAATGTATTGGAACTGATTGCATGTTTTCTAGTCTTGTCCATGGTCTTCCTATTTCTTTGAGACAATAATTGCAAACCAAGCAGACCTGCAGAGACTTGTCTCTGTTCATATGCCCTCTCCGTGTGGCTACAGATTCAACATGACAGGTTTTACTTACTCTGTAGGTCAGTGGTGAAATGAAAAGTCCAAATGATGGCAGATTTGTTTTCCACTTGCTTGCACCTTGTCATTTGGAAGCACAGTTTGTTTCTTTCATTGTAAATAATATCAGACAAGCGCAGACTGGAGAAAACTGTGTTACACAAGGAGGTTAAAGCACATTTGGCATTCATAAATAAATCCCCCTAATCATCCTGGGCTGTCTCAAAGATATAGCACCAGATTTTGCCGAGTTTAATTATTGTATTGTAATTATAATTAAAATTCAGTAGTTGCTGCTGTGATCCAGCTGCTCTTGCTCAAGATTTGACTGCTTACAAGTGATGATTCAAATTAAGAGGGAGTAAAATTTGCGGGAAATTTCTTCAGCTACATCTGGATTCTCCTCGCCTGTCCTCCAAACACACGGACGCCCAAACTGGCACACTGCGGCTCTCGCATGCAGACCCACTGACAGACTTATAGACGTATGTTTGCGAGCCCACGCGGACAAAATCCAGAAGCCACTGCGTTGAGTAGCATGTTTTGAACAGACGATGATGGAAGTAATAGATAGACATCGAAACTGCTGCATCTAAGAGAGAATATTGCAGCTTAATAAAAGGATCTATATTTAATATTCCTGTTTGAATGTATTGAAAAATAAGACATCAATCTAATTAGAGCAAGTGTTACATAAGGGTAAGATACTGTAGTTGATGTTTGAACTTTTATATTTAGGATTGCTGAGACGAGTGATGTGCAACCAGATGCTCTGTAAAAAAAAAAAAAAACTGTGAAAAATATGCAATATGAATTTTCTCATCTTCTTCAATAATGTGAAATGAATCCCCAGGGTGAAGAGTTAATCTTTCCTGCTCAGGCAGAGTGTTAGCGAGGAGGAGGAGCAGGTTTATGCTCACAGTCAGCATGGAAGCATCCAGCAGCAACCAATGGCAGGGGTGAACATTACAGGAAGTTATGCACATGTGGTTGGAGTGAGTCAAGACCTCAGTATGCCACAGATGAGCAGTCCAGATGTTTACCCTCCCCCTCTTTGTGCCCTTGTCTTTCATAGCAATTACTTTTACGGTATTTTGTCAGACCCTTCATCATTTTTAGACTGTTATACAGAAAGCAAACACAAACTCGTGGGCCATATTTAAGTGTTTTCTGCCATTTCTGACTTTTTTGTACACATCAGTCTGAAACACTGAAACATTCAAAAATATCAGCATAAGCTTCTACTCTGAGTTCCTCTTTTCAGCTGGTGTGTTTTTTTTGTGTGTGTGTGTGTGTGATTCTGTGCATTGTAAAAATATTCACACTCCAAACCACCTTTCAGTGCAGTTACATCAGCAAATTTTCAGCCTTCTTCAGCAATGCATTCCTTCTGGCTGCTCTTCTATGAAGTCCAGATTTGTGGTGTGTACCAGTAATAGTTGTCCTTACAACAAATTCTCCTGACTTGTGGACCAATGCAGCTCCTCCAGAGTGACCTCAGGCCACTTGGCTGCTTCAAATTTCTCTACAACTTTATCCCTGACCTATTGGCTGTATTCTTTGGCCTTTGTGATGCTTTTTGTTCACTAATGTTAACTAACAAACCTTTGAGGCCTTCAAGGAACATTTTAAACTATGCTGCATTTGTGACTGTGTCAAATCCTAGACACATTTCTGCATTGGTACACAAAAAATGAAATCTTGTGTTATCTTTGCTATCTTGTGGCCCCGAAGGCAAATATTTGCAGCACGCCTCTGGGGGGTTCCAACGTCCATGTATACAATTACTGATTAAACTTTGAGCCACAACAACCAACCAATCAAAAGTTTGAATCTGTTTTCATTTAGATTTTGAAATTCTCATGCCAGAAAATTAGCTATGAGACATGAACAAGATAACTCATGTAGTGGTTTTTGAGTGCTTAATACAAAATGGGACCAAACATGGGGACTGTGGCCCTTGGCACCATCCATACAACATGGCCATGACTAATCTTACAATTGGTTGTAAAAATATTAAATTTTGCACATTGAAATAGTAAACATTAATGTGTTTAATTGGGATTTATTGTGACAAACAACCAAATCAGATGCATGATTGCTTAGAATAAGAGAAGATGCATTGTGGGCTTTTGTTTAGCCTCCTTTTCTCTAATACCCCTAAATTAAATTCAGTACAGTCTATTCCCTTCAGATGTCACAGAATTGGTAATAGAGCTCACATGTGTGAAGTTTAGTTTCAGTGTAAATCTAGTTGTTCATTGAGGATGAGAACAAACAACTTATTAGCCTGTCTGCAAAAATAATGTGTGGAGGACAACTATTATTTTAAAAACTGGCAGCAGAATCATGCTGAGGAAATTTTTTTTTTCCCAGAAGGTCAGAGTTAATAGAAATATAATGTAAGATCTTCCACAATGAAGACTGTTATAGCAGCAGTCGGCAAACTTTATGCCACGTAAAAATATGTAAATGTAAAGCATTTAATAGTACAATCTGTCTTCATTGTCCATTAATTTGGGCTCCAGAACAAATCAGTTCGCACAGTTTGATAATCCTTCCTACACTATTTTGTCTGTTTCATAGTTAATAAATTAATGCTTCAGTCTGTTGCACTCAGCCTTTCTTCCTCTCCAGAAACAAAGGTGCACCATCTAAGGTTCATAGTCACTAAAATGTAAGTAGTTTTGAGTACATGGAGGCTGATCTCCGAGCTGTCACTAAGTCCTCTCTCCCTGCTTGTACTGCAGAGCTACAGTACAGCTGCTGCTCTTGCTTAGGACTGACACTGGTCTAAAATCTCCTTATGAGGTTATGGGAACTCAAAAGGCCAGCCAGTCAGCACAATTTCTAAATCATCTTTTCCCTCTTCGGTCAGCTTTAAGCGTTCTTTCCTTTCCTACTTTCTCCATTTTTATCTTTTTTTTTTTTACTCAACAGTTTGCTCTACACCATCAAATCCCCCTTTCAGTTTAGTGGGGGTTTCATTTTATAATCAGTATCACAGATACATTAGCTTCAATAAAAATGATTTGACTAGCTCCACTACTTTTGCCTTTAGAAAAAGGGGCAGAGTTTGCTTTTTCTTTTCTTTTTAAACGAGACAGAACAGAGAGGACGGAAAGACAGAAAAGGATTTGTTTTCCGAGAAGACGACTAGGTGAAGAAAGCAGCTGGTCCTGTTTTTTTAATTACGCCATGCTTTCTTTATAGCATAGTTTCAGACAGACAGAGCTGCACTTAATGAATCCAGACTCTATTTCCGCCTCTGGGGAGACGACGAAGGGGAGGAATGACGGAGTGAGGACGAGAGGCAACAGAAAAGTTTCCTGATTCGCTGCCATTTTTGTTCACAAACAGAGCAGAAAAGGCGATCTGTGTGCTAAGGAGCCATATATTTCGAATACAATTTTCGAATATTTCACATTCACTCTTTTGCTCTCTCTTACATTAGTTTTTGTTACTTAATCAGTGAAAGTAATCTGCTGAGCACCTGGAATGATTTAAACTGAAATATGTGTCAAAAACTCAGAGCTGCTTTGCAATCAGTTCCCAGATTCCCATAAACCTTAGAAATTTTGTTGTTCCATAGCCAAGTTTCCATGTTGAGATATGATTCCCCCCAACTCCCCACTGTTTTCTGTTTTTTTTTTTACCTTTTCTCCAGTGTTTTTTTTATCTTGCTACTTTTTGTCTTAAGGTAACTTTAATTTAACCCAGAATATTGGAAGATATTCATGTTTCCCTAGCTGCACAGAAAAAAAATAAAAAATTGTATGAGGGTTTGTAAAGCTCAGAATTCTCGACCGGATGTTCTCAGTTTTATTGGACTTTAATGTCCACTTATATTCAGACTGTTGCACTGAGAAATGTGCTCCATCATTTCCTGCCATAATGTGTTTCTTCACTGGTCGGAGGAATGGATTCTCTGGTCTCCACTAAAACACCACAGGACTGGATCACCCTGGAAAACAAACCACCGCGTTGGATCACCATCCTCAGCACTGAGCTTTGCACAAACATGAGAGTCTGAAAACTATGAATGCGACTCTGGCATTAGTGTGTCAGAAAAGCTCTGTGGAGAGCTGAGCTGGCAGCAGCTGTGAAAATACAAGTCCTTGTGGCTTGTGAAGCCCTCCTCCCAACATTTTTCTTGCACCTCATCTAAATTCTTTACTGTATGCAAAAGTATAGGTTTTGCCCAGTGGGGATTTTTCATATGGGCCATGTGGGCAGTTGCCCAGCAAGGCACTAGAAAGAAAGGCTTGAGTACCAGATAAAAATATATTTATTTATTTGCAAGTTTTATTTATGTACTGGAAGTCAGTGGGGAGTTGGTATCCCTGTGTGTTATCAACCTTCATCCTTGCGTAGTTGTTCTCCAAATAAAAGTGACAAACCGAGAAGCTGAAATGTAAATGTTTCATTATGTTTTAAACTGAATTTTGCAATAAAAAGTATTGGTGAAATTTGAAAATACTTTGGTATTCATTGCAGTGAAGGGAATGCAAATGATCCTGTTAGCAAGAAACTGAGGTGTTGAATAACCACTCAGGGGTTAGTGGGGAGATTGTTGATCTTAATCCAATCTTGTATCTAAATAACTAAATAAACAAGTCCAGTCCATGGAAATCCCACAAGGGGGACCACTGAGCTATTATCCATACATATAATGTTTGGTCTGACTGGTGTAGATGTGACTGATGTTGGAATGAATGATGGCAGCCACATGCATCATGAAGCCTCTGATTGCCCAAGAAAGACTCTTCCAAAGCTCAAGAGAAGGATTGATGTTGTGCACAAAGTGTTATAAAATGGTGCCTTTACCTTCCATTCAGTAATAGGTGTAGGATTATTACTGATGTAAGTACTGGCCTTGGATAACTGGCAACCAGTTAGTGAACTCCCTGTCCAACTCTGCTGTTAACAACGAAGCAGAGATAACTTATTTTTAAGTGATGTTTCAATCAGGAGCCATGGATTGATGAAGCATTATACAATGTTGATCTATTAGTCTCAGGTTTTACCACCGATGATGGTTGTATGTGTGAATGGAGGCACTGAGAAGAGAAGTATGCTGGTGTTACTCTTTATATTATTGTTTAGGAAGTCGTACAAAGTGACTTCAGGTCTCGGGATGGTGATTCAGAGAACTTTGTAGAAGCAGCACTTTGTTGTTGATGTTCTCCATCTCTTTCATCCACTCCTGTTTGCACATGACACTTGAGTTCATGAATGGCCAGCGCTATGTAGAGGTCTCCTGATCTCTCCTCTATGGAACATGAGTGAGATCGGGCCGAATGCGAAGTCGGACCCAGAGATGATGCCCTGGAGCACAAGGGCTGCAGGAGAGGAAGCAGCAGCTTTATGACTCAGTTCTGTGACCTTTTAAGCAAACGGCTTCATTTGTTTTCCACCACTCCTCCTGTCTGGTTTTAGTCTGTCTGTTGTTTTGTATTAACAAATGGTTTCAATGATGAAGACATACTTGTACATCAATGAGCTTACAGGCAAGAAGGTAATAGGACAAAACACAGTTTTTTTGGTTTTGTTCTTCAGTTAGTATAATAACAACATATACATCAAACTTCTTACTGTCTTAAATTTAGTCTCACTTTTCAGAAGACATATGCAGTGCTGCAAACAAGTTTTTAATTTATGGATTGCTTTTGCTTTTTGTCATACTTGTTTCTGACGAAGACAACATGAGCAAATGTGGATGATGAGTTCATTTAATTAAGTAAATAAAATAACTATCTAAAACAAACTGGCAGTACATCAGAGTTAACATGGGCTCTGACAGGGAACTCCAAATCTTTCACTTAACTCATTTTGAGTAATTCAGAAGGGAAGTTGTTGCAGTGCTGCAAAGCATGACCCAACTGTGTTTACAAACTCAGGCTTCACGGTTCTCCTGCAAGACTTTTTCAGAAAGCAGAATTCATAGTCCCATCATTTGTGCTAAACCCTGAAGGAAAGGAGTCACAGACCATCACTCTACCACTACTGTGCTCTTTCATGACTTAATGGATGAATTCACAATGTGCTTTTGGAGTCATTTTGGTTGGCCAGTGACTCCTGTGCAGATTCAACTCTGTCATGTTTTCTCCATCGGAGGATAACAACTCTCACTGTGGTTTGCTGGAGTCCCAGTTCCTTAGAGATGCCCTTTATTTTTCCAGACAGATGTCAGGCTCTTTCTTTCTTATCTGTTGTTTTTAGAAATAATGACTCTACGTTGCCTTGCACCTCCTGTGCCCCCTCATATCCACTCATCTCTTCTGTTTTTTATTCCAGATGTGGAGCAAATGGCCATTGACTGGCTCACTGGAAACTTCTACTTTGTGGACGATGTGGACGACAGGATCTTTGTGTGTGACAAGGACGGGCAGACATGCGTAACCCTCCTGGACCAGGAGCTGTACAACCCTAAGGGCATTGCTCTGGACCCCAACATGGGGTCAGTACAGATCTAGATTTCTCCAACTCTGTGAACCTCATCCTAATTGTTGTACATGTGAGAAAAGTTTGATGAAAACTCAAGTCTGTTAGAGGTGACTGGACTAACGCCATCTGTCATGATTAGCTCTGAAACATCTTATTAAAAATGAACTAGAAGGAGTAACTGAATACTTGAAACTTGGGTAATTGAGTACAGATGTTTTGTTTGAGCTATGAATCCCTGACTGCGTAGGTTTTGAGTGTAAAAGTATGTTGTTTGTAACAAAATGCTCCATCTGCTTTATCAGCAAATTTCTGCGTATTTATGTAAGACTGTCAGGTTAAGTTGAGATTTTGGATTTTCCAGGAAAGATGAGTTCCTATGAGTCGGTGTTTGTGAATGTGCAAAAGAGAATTTTGGGAAGTTGCGTAAAAGCTGGCAATTATTTATTATTGCTTTTTTGGTGAGTTTTTTTTTTTTTTTTAGTTATGCAACACAGAAATTTTGCTTATTAGCACATTTTCAGCATCTGTGAGCAGGAACATGTAGATCAAGTCAAAGATTTTACTGCAAAGAGATATTTTTATACACTCTTAAGGACTATGAATGTCATATTTAATTTGTAACTTAAAGCATCATACATCTTCAATAAATGTGACAAAATAATGGTGACATCCAAGTTTAGATTTAAGTTGTAGATTTATAGAAGTTGGACAAGTCACTTTTTAAAAGTGCATAATCAAATATGATTACCAGAGTACCAATTATACTTACAGTATGTGTTACTACTTTGCATAGAAGATGATCTAAAACAAAAACATGCCACAATGTCCAAAAGGTATCGCTGTCTGTTTCCTTTTGAATGTTTCTCTTTGTACGTGCAGTACAGCTACGTTAATATTATATTTTCAGTGTCCATCTCTCTATAAGTCTTTCTGTCCTCACTCAGTTGTGACGGTTTGTTTTGCAGGAAGGTGTTCTTCACAGATTACGGTCAGATCCCCAAAGTGGAGCGCTGCGACATGGATGGCCAGAACCGCACCAAGCTCGTCGACAGCAAGATCGTGTTCCCCCACGGCATCACGCTGGACCTGGTCAGCAGGCTGGTGTACTGGGCCGACGCCTACCTGGACTACATTGAGGTGGTGGACTATGAGGGCAAGAACAGGCACACCATCATCCAGGGGCTGCTGGTGAGAGGAGATTATCACGCTTAAATATTTGCATTTGCAATTCATTATGAGCTGTAAAAGAAAAAAATCTAGCATCGCTTAGAGTTTCCCATATGTCTTTAATACTTCAAATATTACCCCTGCGTACTCCCGTAATGGGCTCTTGGCAAGTGAATTATGAGCAGAGAGAAGATCTGGGTCATTTGCCTTTTCATTAAACAGGCTGAAAAATGGTGTCCAGCGCTGACGCTGCTAATGCAGTTGCACTGCTGATGCACAGTGGCTCTTAAAGCTTGCGAGGATGTAACAGCTTTCCTGTTCTGACCGACACAAACAGACAAACACTAGGCGCTTTTGTCTGTCGTTGCTTTCGTAGTACTCATTTTGGCAGAACATACAGCGACTTGCAAAAATAATCACTGAGGCTTTTCGCATTTTGTCACATTCCAAACACAAACTTCAAAGTGCTGTGTTGTGCTTTTGTGTGATGGACCAACACAAAGTGGCACATAATTATGAAGTGGAGGGAAAATGATGCATGGTTTTCAACACTTCTGCAAGTAAGAATGTGAAAAGTGTACACCTAGTTCCCCCATATGAGATCCAGCGCAACCAATTGCCTTCAGAAGTCACCAAGTAAATAAACAGACACATGTGTAAATGTGATCTCAAAATGAATACCTGGAAGGTTTTTTAGGAGAATTTTACCTGTACAATGAAAGCATTCTTCTTTTAGTTAATCAGAGAACTATGGATCTGTGTAAAAGAGAAATGTGTCTTTTCAATATTTAGCATTATGTCACTGTGAACCAACTTTGCTTCAAACCAAGGCAGGGGACGTCACTTCAGAGATTTTTTCTTTTTTTATTTGACCTACAGAATAACTTTAATTAACTCCTTTGACAGGCTTACAATTATTGTATGAGAGAAACATTTGTTAATCTTGTATTTTAAATCTAATCAACCCTTCAGATCGAGGTCATTCGACTGCTAAATAGATTGGACTTCTACTGTTATTAATCTATAAAAATAGGGCATAAATAAAGCTTTATTTAGTGATTTCCATTAAGTGCCATCACATCATGCTCTGTTTTTTCTTATATCTTCTTAGATTGAGCATCTGTACGGGTTGACTGTGTTCGAAAACTATCTGTACGCCACCAACTCAGACAATGCTAACATGCAGCCTAAGACCAGTGTGATCAGGATCAACCGCTTTAACAGCACGGACTACCAAGTAGTGACCAGAGTGGACAAAGGGGGCGCTCTGCATGTGTACCACCAGAGACGTCAGCCTCCAGGTGCTCATGAACGCTCACGCTGCCACATATTTTATCTGTTGTTATCCACTACAACAGCCCCTGATGTTTGATTTTACCCTCCCCTGGTTTCCAGTGCGCAGCCACGCATGTGAGGTGGATCAGGTTGGTAAGGCCGGAGGCTGCTCCGACCTCTGTCTCCTTGGAAACGGACACAAGACCCGGACGTGCCGCTGTCGCTCTGGATTTAGTCTAGGCAGTGATGGGAAGTCCTGCAAGAGTAAGTGAGACTCCAGTTTGAGTAAGTCAGAGGTCGAGTTGAAGTCAACAATCACTTAACTGTCCGCTGACTCAAACTTTTACCCAGAATGCCCTCATTCTGATGTTGTGAAAAGTTAAAGTAATCTAATATCTTTATATATTTTGGATTATAACTAAATCATTTTAGGTAATTGCATTTTTTTTTCCTCCCAAGTATTAGACTTTACTCAATCTTCCAATGTCTAAAAATTGTCTCCTTCCTTCCTTCTCTTCCTTCATTCTTCCTTATGTCCTTCATTCCTTCATTCTTCCTTTGTCCTTCCTTTTTCCACTTTATTATTTGTTGTTTTCTTTCCTGTTTCCCTCTTTTCAACTTGTCTTTCTATCCTTGTGTAATTTCTTTGTTTCTTATACCTTTTTGTTTTCCTTCCTAGTGACATCCTACCCAACCTAATTAGTTTTCTTTCCTCCTTTTGTCACTTTGTCTTACCCTTCTTGTCTCTCATTTCAACCTACTTACTTACTTCCTCATTTCTTTCCTCCCTGTTGCTAGTATTTTATGCTGAATAATTCTATACTATAAAGAAATTTAAAAGACTGACAACTATGCAACACTGAACTGAGAAAAAAATGGAAATACTTAAAAATGTGTAGACTCCCTTTGTACAGTCCTCTTCACTCTAATTGGCCCACCTGGTAAAGATGTAGAAAAAATCCCTCCATAAAAATAAATTGGGTTTTATTGCAGCTGCATGATCTCACACTGAAAAGCCCAAAAACCTATTCTTTAATCTGAGAACATTTGTTTAGTGGGGAAAATCCCTCATTAAGAAATAATTGAAACATAATGCTGTGGGCTTGTTTCTCTTCTGAAGGCACTTTAATCCTTGTTGAATTCTTAGATACACCAAAAAATGTTGAATCAAAATCGTGTTGGTTCTGCAAGAAATCTGAAAATATGTCCTCATGTAGTCATTCAGCAAGATAATGATAAAAACTATATGGTCAAATGAATACAGAAATAGTTCAAAAGACACATAACATCTTTAGACAAAATTATTTTTTCTTTTAAAGTCTGTAGTATGATTGCTAATAATAGTGGGGAACAAATAAATACCCACATGTCCTCAAGTTTAAAATATATCAGCATTTATTTCTCACACCAACAAGGCTGTAATGTATTTATTTGTTTTCCAAGTATTATAAAACTAATGCTGTTCTGCAGATCTTTGGGGGCTCGAAGGATTTCTGACATTTTAGCATGCACAAATATGTAGGCTTTCAACTCAGAATGAAATACAAACTATGGATCCGTTGAAAATCAGCTTTGTTAACACAAAGCAACGCTGAGCTTGGATGAAGGTTGTTTACAGGTTCTCTGTTGAGAGAATAGAATTAGCTCTAATTTCCGCTTGGAGCTGTTGGCTGTGTTCAGAAAGATGTTTTAGTTTTTTATGCAGCATTAGCAGCTTTATTAATCTGCCTACTCCTAAATCCACAGCACTGATTTAACCAAGGGCAACCCATTATCTTTCCAATTTGGCACAGCTTGCAAATCTTTGCAAATCTGAACTCTTTTAGTTAATTTATGTTATGAAGATTCTGGGGAAACTACTGCTTTTTTACATTTTTTTTAATTTGGTGTCAGATAACAGTGTCAGTTTTAAGCTGTGCTTGTCTTGTTTTGCTGCAGAGCCTGAACACGAACTCTTCCTGGTCTATGGTAAAGGCCGTCCGGGTGTCATCAGGGGGATGGATATAAAGGCTAAGGTACCAGACGAGTACATGATCCCGATTGAGAACCTGATGAACCCCAGAGCTCTCGACTTTCATGCAGAGAGCGAGTTCATTTACTTTGCCGACGCCACAAGCTACATCATTGGGCGACAGAAGATTGATGGAACAGAGAGGGATACTATCCTAAAAGAAGGTATAATAAAGTTAAGACCAAAATATTTGTTTCAATCCATGTAGAAGAAAAATATTTCAATTTAATGGGGAGACTTATTTCAGTGCAATGACATTTTCATCAGCTTTAGGTTTACTGTGTCTTGAAAACATTGTGTTAGTCTTTTAGGATTGCAAAATTTTTGCTGAGGCTGTAAGTTACAAAGACGCACAAAAAAAATTAATGTTCTTTTACTTTTTCTGAATGCATAATTTAGATTTCAGAATATTGCATTTCACAGAGAAATTAAATTTACATTACATAGTAATTGGAGTTGGAGAAAGACATTGTCTTCAGTCTTTTTGCAAACACAGGAAAACAAGCAAAAAAAATTTTTTTACTGATTTTGGAAATGGCATATTATATAATTCAGGGATGCAGCATTGATATCTACCCACCTTCAAGTTTGTTCACGTTTGTTTCAGGGATCCACACAGTCGAGGGTATTGCTGTGGACTGGATGGCCGACAATTTGTATTGGACAGATGATGGGCCCAAGAAGACCATTAGCGTAGCTCGGCTAGAAAAGGCTTCGCAGACCCGCAAAACCCTCATCGAGGGGAAAATGACTCATCCTCGTGCCATTGTGGTGGATCCTCTTCACGGGTAAGGGTGGATACACAGAGAGAGAGAGAAAGAGATGAGGTGGGCGGGAGGGAGTTTGATGTTTTTGTTCGACTAAAAGAACTTCAATCCAGAGCTGCAGTTGTTTCATCTGTGTGGATCAAGTGAGCTAACTCGCGCTCCATTTACAAAAAAAGATTTCTATTATTCATCTTGTTGTTTATCTCATCTTTATATCCCACGGAGAGGCATTTATCTTGCTTTCAATCTGTGTTTCTGGCTGTCATTACGATGAATTTTGATGCCCCCCTTGATTATTGCTCATGGATTTCCTCCACCAGATGATCCACATGCAGGCATTTCTATCGCTTTCCGGATCAAGCAGCACTCAATCTTTGTGTCTTGTCGCTAAAAAGTTACCGGCTTTCTTTTTAAAATCATACATTTGCAAACACATTGTTTAGATTGGTAGTGACAGCGTGATGTGTGTCCGCACACCTCCCAGGAGAAAGGCCCTCGCTTCCACTAATGCACATAATCCATCAGGCTCAGAAAGAGGAAAAAGGTGGGGGGGAGGTTTGTTGAAAGGAAAGGATGAGAAGGAGAAACTGAAGAAAGAAAAATGAAATTTTAATGGTTATACCTGCCATATTCCCAGGAGCTGAGGTGTTTTCAGACCCAGTTACTTGCTTGCAGCCTGATTTTTGGGTACATCAGTTACTTGATTGACAAGTCCTGGATTAATTAATTAATTGGTGATAAATATTGATTTATTATTTTTGTCAGTTTGCGCTGTGTAATCATCCCCTTTGGTTGGTCTGGAGATTTTGTAAAGCTCTACTTATGTTTGAAGCTCTTTAAAAAGATCAGACAAATATTGTATTTCACTCAATCAGTCAATGACAGTTGCTGTTGTGGTTCATCAGGTGGATGTATTGGACAGACTGGGAGGAGGACCCCAAAGAGAGCAAAAGAGGCAAAATTGAGCGGGCCTGGATGGATGGCTCCAACAGAAACGTCTTCCTGACTAGCAAAACGGTGCTGTGGCCCAACGGGCTCAGTCTGGACATCCCGCAGGGCATGCTCTACTGGGTGGACGCCTATTACGACCGGATCGAGATGGTGTACCTCAACAACTCCGGGCGAAAGGTCTGACCTCTACATCGTCAGAGTGTTCTAACAGAGACGCTCAGTCAGATCAAAACCAGGATTATTTTCCGAAAAACCAACAAACATGGAAGTTGAAATAATCTGAATTGTTCTGCAAACCCAGTGGTATAAGGTGTTTGTAGCTTTGTTGGGCAAATTTTAATACATTTAAAATAAATAACCTAGAAGCAGATGATTAATATTTTATAAATAAATAAAAAAAATTAGGTAACATTTACTTAAAATCTTTTAAAATGCTACTTCAGTACCAGGTACAGACTGACCCGTTTGTTAACATGGTCATTAGTGAATATAGAACTACATTTGAAACAAAAAAAACTTGCTCAGAAAAGTTCTGGTCTTTCTACTGCGGTAATATTGAAGTACATGTAATTTAATCTCTAACTAAGACAGGTGGTTTACTTTGTATACACTGAAAATGATTGTGGAATTAGAGTATAACACATGTACCACTGCTGTAGCTCACATAAACAACACTGAAATGTCACAGTCATTCTCTTATGTCATTTCTTAATCTCATGCTATGCAATGCAGACACTTAGTCTGCACTGATGAAGATCCACTCAACTTGCTACACAGTATGTTTGAAGTAGTTCAAACTGTCTGAACATGACTTCATTTCTGATTAATTTGACTGATTCAGCTATTTAAACACTCGAGAATATTAATAGAACGAAAGCAGAGCTTTGAAGTTTCATCACAAGATGGTCGGGCGATCTTTGTGTTTACAAAACAAACAAAAAAAGTGTGTTGCTATGGTGAAAAAGTGGAGAAAAAAAGGGCTTTCTACTGGTGCAGTACAACACATTAAATTTTACACACTTCATCATCATTATTGATGAAGTATTGATGAAAACATAAAATGTTTTTATGTTGACATAAAAACATTTAATTTCTTCATGTTTAAGTCAAACTTGAATTAGCTTGATGCACTAATAGTAAGTGGCAAGATAAGAACCAGTGTAAGTGTAAATTACTGCTTTTTCTTGATAAACTTTGATATGTTCTTTCTGTGAAAGAGATTATTGTATGAAGCTTTTGGCACCATTAAACATGAATTTCCCTCTGGTTTCTTGTCTGCCATCAGACGGTGTATGAAGGTCAAGAACTGAACCACGCCTTCGGTCTGTGCCATTATAGCCACTTCTTGTTCTGGAACGAGTACCGAAGCGGCAGCATTTACAAACTGGACACAACCACTGGCACCACCACGCTGCTTCGTAACGAGCGCCCGCCCATCTTTGAGATCCGGATGTACGATGCTCAACAGCAGCAAGGTGCTGGACATTAGATGTGACATGTAACGTTAACTTTATGCTGTTGAATCGCTGCTTATTTATATCCTTTGGTCTGCAGGCTCTAATGCATGTCGTGTGTACAACGGTGGTTGCAGCAGTCTGTGTCTGGCCATTCCAGGAGGCAGACAATGTGCCTGTGCAGAAGACCAAATCCTGGACCCGGCTGACAACACCAGTTGTAAAGGTACAAAAGTTACAAAAAGGAAGGTTTTGCCAGGTAAATTAATGTGATAAATTAGTCCAGTGCTTAATACCCCCTTGAATGCTACTTGTATCTCTGCAACTCAATTGAAATAAAACATATTAAGCAAAACTAAATATTTGTGCATAAGTGTGTGCACATGCTAATTAAAAAAAAAGCTTTGTTAAAGCACGCCTTGATTTTATTACAGCATTTATTCTTTTTGCGTCAAAATGGATGAGTAAGGCACATCTTGATGTGGCAACGATGACCCACCCTGCTTTAAAAAAAATGTCTCAAATCTATCAGACTGCGAGGGCCTCTCCTGTGCTCAGCCTTTTGCAGACCATCAAGTCCAGGTCTGGGTTGTGTATGGATAAAAATTCTGATCTTCTTCTGGTGAAGCAGCTCTTTGCTTGATCTGGATATATGCTTTTGTTTGTTGTGGTCATGCTGAAAGATGCTAATAGAGAGGTGGCACCAGCTCTCTACAAACTGTGCATGCATCAAAGCCATAGAAAACTTCTTCAAATTCAATTGGGACAAAAAAAAGTAATATATTTTAGCTTGCTCTTTTGCAACCCCCATTCTGATGCTGACCGCATGGCCCATATGTAACACCTCCGCTCCCCTTAATGCTTCAGAAGGCTGATGCAGTCCATGACTTTGGCTTAAAGATGCAACTAAGAAAATATGAGGCAAAAAAACCTATGGAAACAGCTGAACTTTATTTGAGGTTAAAAAAGGATTCTTAAGGTAGGTATGTACTGACTCCTATAACATTGAACAGGATTCTTAAAATGGTGGTTATTTCTGAATACAACCACATCCAATGCGATGAGGTCTGCACACATTTTAAAATTCTCCTTAAAAGACTTTTAGTGTGCTTTAT
Organism: Xiphophorus couchianus; assembly: GCF_001444195.1. Lineage (NCBI taxonomy): Eukaryota > Metazoa > Chordata > Actinopteri > Cyprinodontiformes > Poeciliidae > Xiphophorus > Xiphophorus couchianus. The sequence continues at coordinate 19,012,843 of NC_040247.1, read as the reverse complement.
GAATGAAACATACAGGTTATGCAACACAAAATATTCTGAAGTGATTTATTATGGTCCCATTTTCTTTGCAACACAATGACTTGATATTTTAATTTATTGGTGGGTAGATGTTGTATGTCCAGTATTGGCACAAACATCTATGATTGTGTGAGGGCTTGAAGAGTGCTTTGCTTAGCTGCAGGGTAAACATTACTAGACAATGATTAGGACTGTTTGCTCAGAGTTGAATGTACAATATACAACAGCAATGACAGCTGCGTATTGTAAAAGAATAAAATATGATGCTCTTTGTGAAGGTATCCAACACAGTAACTGTGATAGTCCAAGTGTTCCCTGTCTGTACGATGATTTATTTGCAATTACAGTACAGCTACTGGTTTGTGGCAAGTTTGACAAATGGATACGGATGAGGTTTTTTACTTCCACTATTCTTAGAATGCAAAATTGTATCCTGGCAATGTTTAACTTATAGTCTCTCCTTTTTCCCAGTCAACCCGTCTTATGTCCCCCCACCTCAATGCCAGCCAGGGGAGTTTGCCTGCAAGAACAATCGCTGCATCCAGGAGCGCTGGAAATGCGACGGGGACAACGATTGTCTGGACAACAGCGATGAGACACTAGAGTTATGCCGTGAGTCAACACACACCAGGTCCTAGCAAGTAAGGGGTGCATGGTGTGTGCTGCTGTGCAAGGAGGAATAAAGCAATGTCTGCAGATCTGGAAAAGCTTTGTTTCTGTGTGGTCAAAGTCCAGACGTGTTTTCTTCACAGACTACAGCAGTGCTCTAAAAAGAAGCCTATTTCTTTTCATTTTGTCTTTCCAGACCAGCACACCTGCCCTGCTGACAGGTTTAAGTGCAAGAACAACCGCTGCATCCCTCTGCGCTGGCTGTGCGACGGGGATAACGACTGTGGCAACGGCGAGGACGAATCCAACACCACCTGCTCAGGTGCACCAACACGCTTCGTAGAGCTATTCTAAACATTTCCTTCTTCAATTTTCGCCACACTGGACACAACTTCTGCCTCTTTGTGTTTCAGCTCGGACTTGCCCGCCCAACCAGTACTCCTGTCACAGCGGGCGCTGCATCCCCTCTTCTTGGATGTGTGACCTGGATGATGACTGTGGCGATCGGTCAGATGAACCTGCATCATGTGGTTGGTTGAAGTATTGTATTGTTACATGGTGCTTTGGCGGTGGCGGAATCATGCTTTGGAGATGCTTATATTGTTTTATTTACTGTATATTACATAAAATCCAATAAAGTTTGTGGCTGTGACTTAACAAAATGGGTCAAAGGGCATGAATACTATATGACGTTGTTTTCGATGACTCTAAAGAGTGTTTTAACATTTGAATAGATCTTTAACAGTATAAAGTCTAATGGTTTTTTATTTCTGCAGCCTACCCCACATGCTTCCCCCTCACACAGTTCACCTGCAACAACGGGCGTTGCATCAACATCAACTGGCGCTGCGATAATGGTTAGTGTCTATTCTTTGTGTTTGCACTGTAGCAGCTCCCTAGTTCCCTTTGTCACAGTTTGCCATGCATGTTTCATCACCAGGCCTTTATTTCTTGTGCTTTATGTCATGTTGTGCATTCCATACATTTGTGTATTTTGGTATGTGTCGTCCTGTGTCGTGCTGTTCGCCCACTGTGCTGTGCCGTTGGTTCTGTCTTTCAGAAAAGGATTGTGACGACGGCTCTGATGAGTTGAATTGTCCAAAGCTGACCGGTTAGTGCATAGATCAGAATGCACCAAAACGGTGATGATGCTAGCCAAAGCTATCAGACTGACCAGTAAAGGCTTTGAGAGAGTCAGGGACGCTTTTCTAACTGAGGTTCATCCTCAAGCTGAGGTGTTTGTGAGCCCAACAGAAACTTAAACTGCTGCCTCTTTTTATTGATTTTTGTGGTTGCTGATGTGCTACACACAAATTTGATCAATGACACTATCAAATTTGTGCGCATCAGTTGTAAATAGTTGTTTTTCCCATAAGACTTTAAAACTCAGTGGTTTAAAAAGCTGTTTTTATGCTGCAGAGCTCAATCTGTCATCGCTGTGTACATTTTCTTAATGGTGCCTATTCTGATCTATGCAGTTTCTGTCATCATTTAAAGTCTCATCTTTCCTATTCTGCATTGTTTGTTTTCACTTCCACGTGTTAAATGATCTGTTGTTTTTGTTGCCTCATTTGATTCAGAAGCGACTTGCTGCGTTTGTTTTCCAGATAACGACTGTGGGGACAACAGCGATGAGGCTGGGTGCCGGCACTCCTGCTCCAGCACTCAGTTCAAGTGTAACAGCGGTCGCTGCATCCCAGATTACTGGACGTGCGACGGCGATAACGACTGTGGGGACTACAGCGACGAGACCCATGCCAACTGCACTAACACGGGTCAGTGTCTCTATCTGCTGATCTGCTCACGGTCCATTTCATTTGCTCTCAGTTCACTTGCTTTAGAGAGAGTTACAAAGGATGAGCCTGTTCTTGCAGCACTCTGATGTCCTACTCTGTAACATATAAGTCAATTGTCTATGTAATGTAACATTCTGGCTCGTATGGTCTGATACATGATCAGATGATCAGAGCGTCCTTTACAGTAGAGAGCAATAAATGTTAGACAAGTATTAAAAACCTCAGAAACAACAGCTTTGTGTTAAAGCAATTGCTATAAAATAAGGGTTTATTATTTGAAAAATGACTAAGGGATAATGGACTTAACACTTATTGACACCTATTGTCATGTTATATTAGCAGTTGTCACAGTTATCAAGGATATCATTACTACAACATTTTTCTCTGTGTATTTGTTTGAAAATATAAACTCTAAACAATTACCCCGAGATGTCCAAAAAGTTGACGCTTTTATATTTATCATGTTTCATAAAAGACAGAAATTAAAAGCTCAATGGGGAAAATAAAGCAACTTTGCTTTAAAACACTCAGCCTTCCTGTTATCAGCTGAAGTTTCACTCTCTCGTTCTCTTCTCACCTGAAGGAACTGCACACGTTTCCATGTCAGAAAAAATTGTTTTGTAAAAAATAGTTTTTTAATTTTTCATATTTGTGTTGCCTTTGATTTAATTTTAAACATCTGATACTGAAAGTTGCTAACTTCACGTCTTCTTCACATAGCTTAACTTCGCACCAAAGAGTTGTTTTGTTACTGATGTGGTAAGGTATGCTCTGTTCAATGAACAGGACAAATTGGATTTTTCAGTATCAGACAAGCTAGTCAACAGTCTAATCCAATTAGACTCAAGGTTTTGTTCAGTGGTATCAGTCTTGTCTTTGCTTTTTTTTCTTGTCAATAGATTTTTGTTTTTGTTAAAGTAATGTGAGTTTTTCTTCCCTGCAATTGACATTATTTTAAACATTTTGCATTTTTTTCTTGATATTGTGTTTTTTTTATATATAAGTTTTTCTTAATATTTCAACAGTACTCAATGTCATTTTGGGTTTTCATGACGTTTAAACTTTTTTTTTTTACATTTTATTTTGACATCTGTATATTTGTCATTTTGACTTTTTGAAAAAGCTTGCAGCCTTTTTTTCCACCTCTTTTTGCTCAGCTTTCATCTTCCATTTTGTCATGGCTAAACAACAAAAACACTTTCAGTAATTTATTTTGCTTGACTAACTCATGCATATAGAAGCTCATAATTGAACTGCATGGTCATCATTTAGTTTCTTTCCAAAGCAACAGGAGAAGGAACAGACGGACTTAAACATGTTCTGTTTTAGTCAGTCTTCTTGCTGCTTTTCTGCCTCATGATTTTGGACTTTGTTTTGCGCTCATCAGTGAAAACAAACTTTTTGTTCCCCCACAGCCACACGTCCACCCGGTGGTTGTCACACCGATGAGTTTCAGTGTCGGATGGACGGCCTGTGCATCCCGCTGCGTTGGCGCTGTGACGGAGACACCGACTGCATGGACATGAGCGATGAGAAGAACTGCGAGGGCGTCACACCCATGTGTGATCCAGCTGTCAAGTTTGGTTGCAGAGACTCTGGTGGGGCAGACTCGGAACAAAGATGTCAAGTAGGGCTATGTAAAGTTTTAGTTTTTAGTTTCAACCCGACCTTGTATCCGCAGCTCGCTGCATCAGCAAAGCCTGGGTTTGTGACGGCGACAGCGACTGCGAGGACAACTCAGATGAGGAAAACTGTGAAGCGCTGGTGTGTAAGCTCTCCCACCACGTGTGTGCCAGCAACTCCACCATCTGTCTGCCTGCAGAGAAAATCTGTGATGGCCACGACGACTGCCCAGATGGCTCTGATGAGAAACTCTGCGGTAAGAAAAGAACAGCGTTCGGACTGAGAACAGAACATCAAGTACTACTCCTCTTCGTTTTCAGACCCTAATGGCCTCACTCCTTCGCTGTGCAGATCTGTGCTCTATGAACAATGGCGACTGCAGCCATAACTGCACGGTGGCTCCCGGCGAGGGCGTGATCTGCTCCTGTCCGCTGGGCATGGAGCTGGGCTCTGACAACAAGACGTGTCAGATCCAGAGCTTCTGCGCCAAGCACCTGAAGTGCAGTCAGCGCTGCGAACAGGACAAGTTCAGCGTGAAATGCTCCTGTTACGATGGCTGGGAACTGGAGCCTGATATGGAGAACTGCAAGAGCAAAGGTGAAAGAGCCAATCAAACAGAACAACATGACAGTGGGTTGGGTATAAATGATTTATATCAGGAAAACACATAACATCCAACCAGTTTACCTTTATTGGCCTTTCTGGTAAAAGTATGTGAAAGCCCTAAAATAAATTCAACTTTTACTGCAGTTCCATAATCTCACATTGAAAACGTCATAAAGAAATCAACCCTTAATTTGAGTGTATCTATGTCTTTAGAGAAAAAAAGTGTATTGCTATTGGTAAGGCAAGTGTTTCCCTAACAAAAGCAGCTTTTTAAATTTATTATCCAATTTTTAAGTCTAGGAATGCCTAGAACCTCTAAAAGGTAATGAGTGCCTATCTGTTTCATCGAGGTGTAACGCTTTTCAAACACATCTGAGCAACAACCATATTTATGGTGCAGTCGCACATGAAGACGATGGAATAGAAAGTGAATAAAATCTCCAAAGTTTACTGTTTGAGAACTGCAGATAGGAGTTGAATACTGGTGAGAAGTCAATGCCAGTGACAATTTTATCTACAGTTTACAGCACTTTATACCAACAAGAGCTGCAGAAACATTTACAGCAAGCAATATAGATGGTAAACAAGAAAGTATTAAGACTATAAAGTTCACTAAAAGCATAAGAAAAGTTGAAAACAAATTGATGTTATCGATTTAAATAGCAAGCAATGAGTATTTTAGAGTTTCTTGATGTGATCGATACTCAGGATACTTATTATTAGGAGAGGTAGGTTGTTCCAGAGAATAGGAGGAGCTACTATAAATGCACAATCACCTCTACTTTTTAATTTAGCTCTTGGAACACCAAGGAATATTTAAGGTTTCCGGATATGCTGTATATAAAAAGTCTCCCTGGTAACCATTACAAGCCATTTATATGCCACTTGTTGGTTGGGTATTCAGGCTTTTCTGTCCTACCATCTGTATGTCGTCAACTCTAAATTAAAAGCTAGCAAAACTCTAAATTTAACTGTGGGATTTGATGAAATAGGACTAGTCAAGTGAAGATTATTTATAGCACATTTCAGCAACCAGGCAGTTCAAAGTGGTTTGCACCATAAAAACATAATACCTTAACTAATTAAACCAGCAATAAACATTAAGTTTCGTAAGATGCCACCATTAAAACCATCAAGCAAATACACATCAAATATGGTTTCAGTTTCAGTTATTAAGTATTAAAGTCAGCTTTACACAAGTAGGTTTTTAGCCTTGATTTAAAGGAATTCAGTGTTTAGGCATTTTTTCAGTTTCCTGGAAGTTTGTTCCAGATTAGTGGAGCATTGAAACTGCTTGGTTCTGGTTCTGGAGTTGCAGACTGAAAACAGAAGATCTGAGTGCTCTGAAGGGTTGATACAACAACAAGAGTTCATGTGTTTTGGTGCTAAGGCATTCAGTGATTTATAAACTAGCAAAAATACTCTAAAGTCTATCCTCTGAGCTACAGAGAATAGACTCTGTGAGATTATGGATCTATCTTCCTGGTTTTAGCAAAAACATGAGCAGCAGCGTTCTGGATCAGATGCAGCTGTCTGATTGGTTTTTTTAGATTACGTAATATTGTTGTCTTTGATGTGAAACAAGAGATTAACATTTACCATACTCACTGCTCAGTATGGTGGAGGATCTGTGTTGCTGTGGGCTTGTTTCTCTTTCAACAGCTCTGGAAGCATTTTTTTTTAAAGTGCATGTGAATATTATAAACACCCAAAAGAAATCTTGTATGCCAAGTCAGAAAACAAAGAATGGGTCTTCAAAGAGAAATGGCATGCTTCAGCCTTACAAATATTAGAAGAACTATAAGTGTTGTACTAATACTTAAATGTACTTGCATGAAGTCTTAACTGCATGAGTGGTAATAATTTTGAATGTGCCATATTTAAAGACTTGATGTTTGAGAGTGAGGTTATTAATAAAATTTGATGAAGTTACAGGACACACAACTGCAGCAAGAACATGTGTAGTTGTTGGAGATCCATTTGGCTCAAAATGTTGTACTCTATTGGAGTGAAACACGGAGTAATAAAAAGAAAGAGACATAGAGGTTATCCGCTCTCAGCACAAATTTATGATGGATCAGAAGGTTCCCTGAGAGACCATAAACATTCTATTATTTAAAAAAATATTTTAATGAAAATTATTTTCTGCAAATGGTCGTAAAGAATCAAAAGCTGCGGCGGATTTTATCGAAGTCATCGGAAGGTCAAGTTGAGGAACAGAGTCCCCTAAAACAGCTTCGAGTTTTATCAGCCACATAAAAAGAACATACTGTATTTATCTCCCTGCAGCAACCACCCAAGAATGAAACTTTATCCTGCTGCTCCTCACCTGCCGGTTTTAGAGGCGAGCCAGCTGCATGCTGCTGTTCATCCTGCAGCCTGTCTAGCTGCCTGTTTGCTCCAGATAACTGCTGTCTAATTTACTCACCATTTTCATTACACGGGATTAAAGCAGCTTTCAGAATAGCCCCTCTTTACAGGGAGAGTCACCCAGAGCAGCGTTACATGGCTGCCACCTCCAATACACTGCACAGCAGAGCTCTTCTTCTTTGCTTGGAGCAAATTTATTTAAGTAGAGACCTTAAGATTTAAAATCCCTTTTACAATAGTGGCCTGGCCAAAACAGACTGCCTCTCAGATGGGCAAGACATTCTGAGCACAAACGTCTGCTTCACGGATTACTTCACTTTGTGCTTTTTTGTCACACAAAGGTTTCAGTTCCTGAAAAATGTTTAATTTTAGGCAAAGATGACCTCAGTACGTACAGAATAATTTCCCTCGCTTGTTAAGTCATAATTTAAGTTAAGTTTCACTTGTCACTGAAGACTACCTGACCTGAAGTATGAAGAAATCACTTGGCTAGAACCTGTTTGGCAACATGATGTAAGCTAAAATATCTTAATGAAGCAACACAGCACACACAATCCAAATAAATTTAAGAACAGGTCAGAAACATACACCACACAAAACTTCAATAAGCGATTAAGAATCCTTTTTTGTCGTCTCCATGTTTTTTGAGAAAGCAACAATAAGACAAGGGGAGTTGAAGTCAGTCTTTTTTCTTATTTTACCCCTAATCTCCAAGTGAGGGAGTCACAATCCCACAACTGATGTTGTGATGGAAATAAGCTTCAGAAAATTTTCCAACTGGAGTAGTAAAAGGGATAGATTCCCTATAATTTAAATGTGAAGCATTTTCTCGACCAACATCAGAATCACTACACTGAGACTGTCTGAATAAAATGAGGCAGATTTTGTGTCTAGTTCTGTCATCAATGTCCAACATCTCACTTAGATCACTTAAAGTCAGTTCACAATTCAACAATAAAAAAGAGACTTGACCAAAAATCATTGCTTACCTAAAAATAAACAAACATGTTCCTTTGGGAAAATATTCTGTAAACTGACTAAATGGTGTGAGGCTGCTTTGCCTCTTTGGAACCTCAGAGTTACTGCAGTTGATGAAACCATAAATTTTACTCTCTAGACTGAAATCTTGTTCTAAAATAAAATTGTAGAAAAGCTCAAACATTCTTTTACTATGCATCAGGACAATGATCTGAAGTACACCAGTAAATTCAGTGTATGGCTCAAAACAAAATTGAAGGATTTGGAGTGTCCCAGTCAGATTGCAAACTTGCATTATGTTGAGATTATTTGACAACATCTTGAACAGGAGAGTCATGCTTGAAAACCGTCCAGTGTGACTGAATTATTTAACAGTTCTGCAATAAAAAGGATTGGGCCAAAGTCCAAGAGTGGCATAAATAAGGCCTAGAGGACATTTTTTGATTTGGTTAGTTTTTAGTATAAGAACAGGAGAGTCATTGCCTAAAAGAGTGTCAATCGTCTTGGGAGAATAAACTCAGCTGTAATCAATGATTTCTTGAGATCTTTTCTTTCTGTGTTTTCACAGATCCATTCAAACCATTTATTATCTTCTCAAACCGCCATGAAATCCGGCGCATTGATCTGAACAAGGGGGAGTTCAGTGTCCTGGTGCCTGGCCTCAGAAACACCATCGCCCTGGATTTCCATCTTAACCAGAGTTCCCTGTACTGGACTGACGTAGTGGAGGATAAGATCTATCGTGGGAAGTTGTCTGAGAATGGAGGTAAGTGTTTTTTTATATATAAAGACTAAATATAGCTTGATATATATCGTTTTTACAGATAAGCTACTATTTCTTTTCTTATGGCACTTGCAGTCTAAGTGGCTTGAAATCATATACATAAATTGATGAGATGTTTTCTAAAACTTGTACTTTCAATACCACTATTCATGTTTTGTTTTCAGTCTGTTTTTAATGTAGAAAGATGGATGAGTTGAAAATGTGCTACCCAGCTTTATTGATTGAAACTTAATAGAAAAATGCTTGGATCAGACAAAGATGGCCAAACCAAAACATTAGCTATACATTATCTATTTGCTGTAGAAGTTAAAACAATTACAGTTTAACTGGTAAGTATTTTTTTTACACTTTGCAATCTGTTTTTTACATTATTGTAACGAACATTGGACAAACATGTTTTTTTTTCTGCAAATATTGCAGTATTACTTTAGACTATGGAATTAATTGTTTAATGTAAAAGTCATAATAAGGTTGATGAACCATTGCTTCAAAATCTCACATCTTTGATTCTAGCTTGGTGGCCTATCCACTTTGAAAATGACTTTACCATTAGGCTGCTAGCTGTTAGCTTGAACAGCAAACTCACAACTTCCTTAACTAGTTGTTAGTTTGTCCAGCTATTACAATGATTAGCTAGCTATTAGCTTTACTAGTCGCTAGCTTAAGGACCTGTTAGGTGACTATCTCTTTGTTTAATTGGATATTGGCTTGTTAACTGCTAGGTTAATATGGACCTTACCACAGGGGCCGCTTTTCATTGGCTGACGCCCATTCTACGTGGTCACGTGTGTGGCCGTCTCACAAACACACCGTTAGCTTCCCGTTAGCTAAGTACAGCATAATGGCAGCACTGATACAACTTCTACACCTTGAAGCCTGTCTGCTACACAGTCTTACGTTAGCTAAACAGATCAATATGCAATGTGTCTGTATCTGACATACACTAAAGATTTTATTTTAGCAGAAAAGGCTTTGGACTAAATTGTTACTCGTGTTAGCCACGTTAGCACCAAGTACAGCTAGTCAATCAACCATCGCTGTGTTCAGGGAAGCGCTGATTAATAATCGAGACATAAATATCAAGCCTGGAAACTTGATATCGTAACGGACTGAATGTTATGTTTTTAACGTAATCTTTGCTCGTCTTGCGGGGAGCAGGCGGTTGCCACGGTAACAGGTGTGCTTAAACTACAAAGAGAGAGAGTAAAAAGGTAGGAGTGGTTTTGAGATGATCACCTGTTTGGGTTATTTTACCTTTGTTTACCTTCGCTGTGCCGCAATACAGCCGCTGTAGTTTCTAAACGTTGGACTAATTACCTCGTTCGTTTGTGAGTTTACGTCATTCACAACAAACATCAAATAGAACAAATATATTTCATAAAATTTTAACAAACAAATGGCTTCTACCGCGATAATTATGTGAAATTAAATTAATTATATCCCAACTTCAGAAGATTTGCCTTTACCTTTACAGAGCTCTTTGGTTCCTCCTATCAGTCTGTAGCTTCTCATATTGACGTCATCAAACCAAATTTCAGATCGACCATAACTGACTGACACCTGCTGGCCTCAGGTTTGCAACCAGCTTGTGACTGAGAAACCAGTAACCTCCTCCCAGATGATGACATGAACTTGTTAGTTCCTCTGTCCATTGAAGTAGCTGATATATTGTGAAAATCCGGTAGAAATGATGCACTAATGGAGTCATGTTTACATAGAAACACTGCAGGCTTTGTTTGTGAGACTTACGGTCACGTGGGTCGGTTGTGGGCGGAGCTTGGTAAGGTCCATTATTTTCCTTTCATCTGCGTTTGGCTGCCTAGTGCTGCTAACTGACTAGCTGTTGCTTCAATCTCCTCTGAAAAGAGGAGTTACAAGAAACGTGGTTACAAAAAACTTCCAGTTTTTTTGGTTACTTCCAAGAAACTTCTTGGAAGTTTCTACAGTAACTTGGTAGGCTACCACCCACTGTAACTTGTGGGTACAGTTCACTATAAAAAACATCTTCTTCAAACTTCAAATGGGTTGAAGAAATGGGTTCATTCATTGGAATGAACCCATTTCAGAAAATCCCAATTGTCTCTTTAAAGGCCTGTCAGTTACAGAGGTCTGTATTGAAGTTGTTTGGGTTTTTGAGCATGTCAACATTGTTCAGAACACAATACTGACTCATCCCAAATAATTACTCATCACTCTCATTAGGGAGGCAGTGGGAAATTAAAGGGTTAGAGAGAGGCTGTGATCTCTCTTTAGCCCTGACACCACATATTTAGCTTCTAGGAGCTGCTCTGTAATTGTACAGTCACTTTGTCTTTTGTTTTTATTGTGCCGTTTTGTTTTCTCTACATGGCATCTAAACACTTCATTAGGGGACAATTTGTGATACTTGGAGTCTTATTACAATTACAAAATTTCTAAGTACTAAACCCCTGCAGATCAGTGCTGTGGGCTACAGTAGCCTGAAAAAGCTGTCATCAGCAGATTCTTGCCAGCAGAGCCTTTAACCATGTGAAATTAAATAGAGTGCAAATTCAACAAGTACCTTCAGCACACAGATAATTATTTGTTTTCCTAAATAGCCTGATGAAACAGGATTTAATTGGGCATCACATAATAAAGCTTTGAAGAGTTCCACCAATACAACTTTATAAGTGGCTGGAGATGAAGGACCTGATAAAAATCAGGATGTTTGAATGTTTTTCTTGTCTCTTTTCCTCCTCCTTCAGCTTTAACCAGCTTTGATGTAGTGATCCAGTATGGGTTGGCTACACCCGAGGGTCTGGCAGTGGACTGGATAGCAGGAAACATTTACTGGGTGGAAAGCAACCTTGATCAGATCGAGGTGGCCAAGTTGGACGGCACTATGAGGACTACTCTGCTGGCTGGGGAAGTGGAGCACCCTAGAGCTATTGCTCTTGACCCCCGCGATGGGTAACAGCTGCACTGCTTGCTTTTACCTCCTGCAAATAAAACAGAGCATAGTCACAACAAGTCACTATGTTAAAACATATTTCTGCAGAATCCTCTTCTGGACAGACTGGGACGCTAGTTTGCCGAGGATTGAGGCTGCATCCATGAGCGGAGAAGGCAGGAAGACGATCCATAAGGAGACGGGCAGTGGAGGATGGCCTAACGGACTCACTGTGGATTATCTGGAGCGGCGCATCCTGTGGATTGATGCCAGGTCAAACAAATAAAAAAAATACCTTTTAGCTTTCACATTTTATAGATCTTTACAGAAACATGTAGCTAAAATTGTTACTTTCACAGATCCGATGCCATTTATTCTGCTAAGTATGATGGTTCTGGACTGATTGAGGTCCTGAGAGGCCATGAGTACCTCTCGCATCCTTTTGCTGTCACCATGTATGGTGGAGAGGTTTACTGGACGGACTGGAGGACCAACACGCTGGCCAAGGCAAACAAGTGGACTGGGAACAACGTGACTGTGGTCCAGAGAACTAATACACAGCCCTTTGACCTGCAGGTCTACCATCCATCCAGACAACCACAAGGTATCAGTGTATACAATCATTATTTGCCAACTAAAAGTCAATAGTTATTATTATTATTATAATTATTTGTTGTAAATGTACCTGACAAAGCATTACATTCAGCTATAAGTGCTTTTCTTTTGGTTGCACAGTTCCTCCAGTTTTTATCTTGCCATTGTTTTGTGTTTAGTTGTTTTGACTGCAGAGATGCACCAATCAGGCTTGTCTTGGCATGTACTGATTTCTGATTTCTTGCACTCTTAAGACTGAGTTATAGTTGCACTTTTGAGAGTTGGAGTTGAGCTCGCGTGAGCAAAGACAGCGGTATGGCATTTATAGTTGACATGTACTTTGGATCCATATTCTCCTAGAAGGTTTATATAAATGCCAGCATAAGGGGAGCTGCTCTGTAAGAAAATCTTCCAAATCATCCAATTTGTGTGAATGGTGGCATGCACAATTCACACTGAGTTACAAAAATTCAGAGGTGCACAACCAGACACTGCGACAGCGGCGAGGCAAACCTGCAGTGTTCGGGTCGATGCACCGCCACGCATCCTGTTCTATATGCCACCAATAAACCTAGCTTCAACCTACCCATCCCAATTTGGACCAATTTTGATTTTGGTTTGCTATGAGCTGAGGGAAAGTGAAATTTAGCTGGTTTAGTCTCTGTTTTTCAATTATGTGGATAGTTTCCTTTGGCAATTTTTCACCTATTTGAGGAACCAGGCTACCTTGGGTAGATATCTGTTACAGAAAATAGTCGGGAAGTTGTACTTTTCATACCTAAGCATCTTGTACTGGTTGAACATTCCCCACATTTTGCTTCAGTCATCTCCTGGTTTTAGTTTTCAGTTCATAGGTACTATTAACTTTAAAATATATAACAAAAGCAGTGTGAATAAGTTTGGACAATCATAATAAATTACACACTCTTTTGCAATGTTTATTTGTAATAAATCAATGTTAGTGGACATATTTAGATCAATTTAATAAAGCACCGTGGATGCAATAAAACAATAAAAGAAAGAAAACACTCATCAGTCATTTTGTAGAAAAAAAATGGTTGGGATATTTTACATTTATTTTCAGAAATGCAATTATAAAGTTAACAATTGTAGGAACTGTGGATCATCACTGTGACTTTTTTTTTAAGATTGTGTGGTGCTAGTGTCCTTTTCTATTAGTAGCTTCACAAGAAGAATGGCAGAGAGAGGAGAGGAAGCAATGCAGAAAATGGCCTGGGGTCGGCACCATCAGTGTCTAAAATAGACACATCAGTGTCTAAAATACACTGATGCCCAACTAATTTACTATTTGTGCACCTAATAAAATTACCGACCGTCTGCATGTGCACCTTCTCAGTCCTTCTTCTAATCTACACTGTCGTTTGTGCAGCTCCAAATCCCTGTGCAGCTAAAGATGGCAAAGAGCCCTGCTCCCACCTCTGCTTGATCAACTACAATCAGACGTTCTCCTGTGCATGTCCCCACCTCATGAAGCTGGGCACCGACAAACGGACGTGCTTTGGTAAGTCTAAACACGTTTGTTTTTTTTCTTACAGTAGAGAGTGGAGGGGTTGTTGCTGTTTGTGTGTAGAAATGTGAGTCTCTGAACAGGGAACGTCTAATCTTAATATAATGTTTTCTTTTTTATAGTGGCAGTCTGTTTATTTTTTTTGCTTGAGTTTAATATTCAGGCCAAGGCTCTCAATTATGTTGCGTGATATTGGATCCGAGGAGCCATTATTTCTGTCCCCCACATCCACAACATACTCTTGCCTGACTGATACAGTCTGACGGAGTCATTAGTCTCCTATCTCAATCCCCCCTTTCCATTTCTTATTTCTATCTCTGAAGCCGCGCAGATTTAAACAAACAGTGACTGCTGAGTTTATCCTATTTGTTCTGAGTTTTCACTGATTGAATTTACTCTCACCGCGGTTGCTGTGCTATTACCCTGCTAGATATAATCACGTCAGTCAAAAATACAATTGAATTAAGTGTTTGTTCAAGCAGCAGGAAAAATACAAAGAAGCACTCATCCTTGCAGCAACTATCCTTCCACAGATTAGGCATTACTTCCTTTCCAGAGATTACCCTTTTGACTTGCTGCTGCACTTACCGCTTGACTAATTTCATTGAGCATTAATGGACGCATGTCAACATCTCGTCTCCCCCGCAGAATCTCGCCAGTTTCTGCTTTACGCTCGACAAATAGAGATCAGGGGAGTGGACATAGATAACCCATACTACAATTACATCATCTCCTTCACTGTGCCGGACATCGACAACGTGACGGTGGTGGACTATGACGCTCTAGAGCACCGCATCTACTGGTCAGATGTGCGGACACAAACGATCAAGCGAGCTTTTATTAACGGAACCGGAGTTGAGACCGTGGTCTCTGCTGGTAAGGACGATGAGGCAGAGCCTCTTTCAAAGGGTCATTACTTAGACTTGTAAAGGAAATGTCTGTTTGGGCAGATTACTTTGGTATAATATTTTTTTTTAAAATGAGAAACTGGAAAGTATATTAGGCACGGACTGAAAAGATTATAATATTTTACCATTGAAATTCAGATAAAAAAAATAAACGTTTGTTGGATAGAGGGTTAATAGTCAAAATACAGCTAGCAGACAACCAGCATACAAGTGTGCAGACATTGTTCAACTGAAAAATCAATGAAAAACTGTTTAAACTAAAATTGCTCCAGTGATAAGGAGTCACACTATAGTTTTACCTTTGTCCTCTCTACTGTCTACTGTCTATTATTTTTAAAAGGCTTGTTGAATTTCTGTCTAAACCAAAGACTTGATCTGCAATTTATGTTTGTTGTGTTTCATCAGATCTACCCAATACACACGGCCTGGCGGTGGACTGGGTGTCCAGGAACCTGTTCTGGACTAGCTATGATGCCAATAAGAAACAGATTAATGTCGCCAGACTGGATGGCTCCTTTAAAAATGCTGTCATCCAGGGTTTGGACAAACCACACTGTCTAGTGATGCATCCAATGCTGGGGTCAGTACCACACACTCACACACACGGAAATAGAAAGAGGCTGCTCATAAAGTTGTCAGATGTAGAAACACTTTCATTCTCGGAAACTGCTGTGAGACATATTTTTTCTTTTACCCAGTGACCTTTTCTTCCATATATGGGTCCGTACTGAACCCCCAGCACATGTGGTCTCTACATATAAACAAACACCCACTCCTATGACAAACACCTAACTAACTTTGACTTTAAAACTGATATTTTCAATGCCAGCCTTATTCATTACAAAAAGTAATCTTATAGATTACTCTATATACTATACTTTTTATGTTTGTGTAAATTCATAGCACTCCTAAAGCAAATAGATAAATAAAAGACATATAGAAACGTCATATAGAGAGGAAATAACAGAAATACAGAATAGTGCTGAGGTAAAGACTTTGCTGCTCTGAGTGAAGAGCCATATTGTCCAAAAACTACCACTGGTTTTACTGATAATGTAAAACACATTACTGTGCATCTTCTCAGTTTTCCCCTTATGTAGTCACTGTTAATAAATAGATTACCAACAGCTAACCCTTAAGCATTTTCTTACTATAAAAATGGCTTTAAAGTTTGTTCTCTCATTTAATTGTAATCCTCTGCTGCTTCTGTCTTTTATTTTGTCACTTTCTGAGCTCAGACAGACTCTGTGTCTGATTCACAGCCAGTGTCTCTGTCTTTCTCTCACTTTTTCCATTTAAGTTCTCTTTGTTTAATCTACATCCTGTCCCCTCCTGCGTTACTTAAAACATTCATTTTTCCCCTCCTGAGACTCTCCCCCCCCAAATCTCCAAACAGAACTTGGCTCCAGCCTCCCCCTCGGTCAAACAGCGCACAGACAAACCATCTGTACCTCAAATACTGTGGTTCTGCAGAAATATGTGTGCCTTTGTGTGTTTGATTTCCATTTAGAAAGTGTGTCTGTTGTTTGTTTACTCCGTTGTCTCTTTGAAGGACTCAGTGAAGAAGAGGACTGTTTCCGATCAGAGCTTTGTTGGTGTGTTTGAAAATGAGAAGCAGATGTTGGAACCATATGCTGGAGCTGCCTGCTTTCTCTGCCACACAAACACTCTTGACCCCAACTGGAGTGGGTGGGGTCAAGAAAGGTTGGGGCAGGATAATCTGTGTGTTTGCACTAAAAAAAGGGAAAAGCTTGAAAGAGGAAACGTGAATCCCCTAGTGTGTTTTTTTTTTCCCAGACATGTTAAATATAATAAAGGCTGTGGCTGGATGTAGTTAGAATTAAAAGGAAGTGATACATATTAAATAAAACTCATATACGCAATGACATATAACAAAGGGCTGACAATTCTATCTGGTTACGACGTGACATTAAACAATTAACTAAGTTAAAAAGGTTAAAAAAAATAAAAAATTAAACTTTTATGTTAGTTTATAAGTTTTCAGAGGTAAAAGAGTTTGTGAAATCTGGAGCTCTAGTTTTAGAGTGACATACAGTAGATTTCGAAAGTGTCCCCTTCCCTGGAAAACATAATTGGGAAGTGGAATGTAAAGAATACTTCATTTTCCTTCTTTTTTCTTTCTAGCAACCCAAAATCGAAAAATTGTTGTTTTTTACTTTAATCTGATATCCCAAGTGTGACCAATTGCAGTCAGTGTCAATCCAGATGTTGTATGAAAGCCTCAAAGGTATGCTAAAAAACAATTGTGGACAAACAGCATCACAAAGACCAAGACATGCAGCAAATGGGTCAGAGAGAAAGTTTTAGAGAGATTTAAAGGAGGATGAGGTCATAAGACCAAAGAATGACTCCCAATGTGACAGACATGAGTCAATTTGATAATCGTAGGCAAGTCTTATTGCTGTTCACAGATGTTCTAGTTTGACTTCTTTTGCAAGAAACTTTGACAAACTTGTCAATATTTGGTATGAAAAACTGGCTGGAACACATCCTGAGTTACAGTTCTCTGATTTTTATTTGTAAAAGAGTATCAGAACCATGCATCATTTGTGTCACATACACTACTTTGTGTTGGTCTATCAGAAAAAAATGCAATAAGATACATAAAAGTTTGAGAAATTTGCAAGGCTATATAGGCTACACTAAGTATTTTTTATATGTTCTGCTGATAAAAAAACCTTTAAAATCCATGTTTATCTGTGTGTCTACACCAGGAAACTGTACTGGACAGACGGCGACAACATCAGCATGGCCAACACAGATGGCAGCAACCGCAGTGTCCTCTTCATCAACCAAAAAGGCCCTATTGGTGAGAGAACCATTGTCCCCCCCTGTGTTTGTGACTAAGAGACAGCTCCCCCTAGTGATGAGGTCAGACATTGCTCTTACATGCTCTTTTGTTTCCTAGGTCTTTCCATCGACTTTGATACGGCTCAGCTCTACTGGATCAGCTCAGGAAACAGCACCATCAACCGCTGCAACCTGGACGGTTCTGGACTAGAGGTGCTGGAAGGCACCAAGGGCAAGCTCGTCAAGGCTACAGCGCTTGCTATTATGGGTAGGCCTTAATGTGCCCATTATCATAAACTCCTTATTTTAGCTGCAGTTTCAGCAGAAATGTGTAATGTCTATGTTGTGTGATGTTCGCCAAAGGGGATAAGCTGTGGTGGGCGGACCAGGGAACTGACCAGATCGGAACGTGTGATAAAAAAGACGGTGGCAACTGGAAAGTCCTGAGGAACAGCACTTCGCCCATGATGTACATGAAGATCTACAACGAAACCGTGCAAAAAGGTGCAACATTTGTTTGTTAAAGTCCTTTGAAAGGCAACGTGCATCTGTCTGACCGAGGGTCTAATTTAAAGCCTCTGAATGTTTATCACAGGCACTGCTGTTTATACCCGGTTACTCATCTTTGATTTATTTTGTGTGTTTGTCTTTGTGCGTTTCGGCTCACAGGCACCAATTTCTGCAGCAAAAACAATGGAGACTGTTCCCAGCTGTGCCTCCCCACCTCCCACAACACCAGAGCCTGCATGTGCACTGCAGGATACAGCCTGCGAACCGGGCAGCAGTCCTGTGAGGGTAGGATGTGTTTGCATGCATACAAAGATCCTAATTTCAAACAAATTCTGCTTCACAAGCTAACATAAATGGTCAGGGAGTGGCTCAGAGATTTAGGAGATCTACTTTTGTGTTTATTGCAGGAGTGGGCTCCTTCCTTCTGTATTCTGTTCATGAAGGCATTCGGGGTATTCCTCTGGACCCTTCAGACAAGTCTGATGCTCTAGTACCTGTCTCTGGCACCTCACTAGCTGTTGGCATAGATTTCCACGCGGGTAAAGTTTTCTTTTTTCCCCCCCTCTCTGACTTTCTTGTTATAATTTCCCTTTATTGATCAGGAAGCCTGTTTTCTTTTGTTTGCTGTAGAGAATGATACAATCTATTGGGTGGATATGGGCCTGAGTACCATCAGCAGGGCCAAGAGAGATCAGACCTGGAGAGAAGACGTGATTACCAACGGCATCGGGAGAGTGGAGGGGATCGCTGTTGACTGGATAGCTGGTGAGAAGCATCACCAAAGAGACTGAACAATGTAAAACTTAAGAATGGCAACAAAAAAAGCAATACAGTCATTTGCTAGTTATATAGATAGATCATTTTAGTTGTTTTTTTTAATTTGACATTTAAAACAAGATGTGTATTTCAATGGCGATGTTGTTAAATGTGAATAACACAGTTTAAAAGAAAACGGACATTCTTTAAATCAACAAAAAATATGTGCTTTACTTGTACAGTTTTACAAGTGCTGCTCACAAAAAACGCCACAAATCTTAGAAATATGGCTGCAGAAAAAGCTTCTTTTTGTAAATCGCTCATGGAAAAACTAATGCATTTTTAAAGATAGCTCGGAGGTGCACTGTATGAGTGGGTAATAAACTCAACTGTCTGCAATTAAATTTATATACTCCTTTATTTAAAATCATGTAATTATGTTTTTATTTGAAGTTCACTGAACTCTGTGAATACAAAACAAAGTTTCCCCCAGAAAATTTGCTAAGCCCAGTGGTTGGGCGCTAGGGCAGTCATTCATCCAGCTAGAGGTGCTGTTCTTGAGTTGAAAAATGTTTAAAATTGACAAGAAATGTGAAAATATCACTTGATAGTCATGTTTTATTGAAAGATTGGAAGATTAACACCTGAACACCAACTATAAAGTCTTAAAAAATGTAAACATTTTAAAAAGACTTTTTAGTGCTTTTAAAACTATAAAAAGACTATAAAGACTTTATAGTCTTGGTGTTGCCAACTTTATAGTTATAAAGTCTTAAAAACTGTAAACATTTTAAAAAGACTTAAATAAATAAGCAATACTTAGCCTTGTGGGGGCACAAGTAAAGCCTGGTGGCCTGCCAGACTTATAATACACTCGGGGATACCCTGCAAAAATATTTTAAAAACTTGAACTAAAAAAGGGACAGATGAGCAAAACATGTCATTTTTAGACTATATATACAGTGGACGTACATCTTGCCTACAGATCTGTCTGTTTCAACATTTCTCCTCTGTCCTACACAGGAAACATTTATTGGACTGATCAAGGTTTCGATGTGATCGAGGTGGCTCGCCTGAATGGCTCCTTCCGGTACGTGGTGATCTCCCAGGGCCTGGACAAGCCACGCGCCATCACCGTGCATCCTGAGAAAGGGTGAGAATTACAAAATGAAATACGCTGTGCAGCTTAACCACCAAATTTGTAGTTTCAGTTCACTATTGATTACACTATTTAAGTGTTTCTGTGCTCCTACATGCTTTTACTGGCAGCTACCTGTTCTGGACAGAGTGGGGTCAGTACCCCCGCATCGAGCGGTCCCGCCTGGATGGTTCACAGAGGGCGATCCTGGTCAACGCTAGTATCAGCTGGCCCAACGGGATCTCCATTGACTATGAGGTAAGCCACAATGGAGCATTTCTTTATGCTGTTAAGATGAAAGTGCAGGGAGTGTGCAGCATCGTGATTACTTCATGTTGGTGTGTAGGACGGTCTGCTGTACTGGTGTGATGCCAGGACAGACAAGATTGAGCGTATTAACCTGGAGACTGGAGAAAACAGGGAGGTGGTGCTGGCCAGCAACAACATGGACATGTTCTCTGTGTCTGTGTTTGAGGGCTACATCTACTGGAGTGATAGGTCAGATATTCCCCAGCTGCTCATTATGATTTTCTTTACGTTTCCAAGCATTAGCATCTGATGAACGCTTTGTATTTTGTGCAGGACACATGCGAATGGTTCCATCAAAAGAGGCAATAAGGACAATGCATCAGACTCCGTCTCTCTGAGAACTGGTATTGGTGTTCAGCTTAAAGATATCAAGGTTTTCAACAGGGCCAGGCAGCAAGGTAAGCAAAACCAAAGAAGGGGAAAAAAATATCCATAATTTGATTTAAAAATCAATACAGGTCCTTATGCTTGTGTCTGTTCGCAGGAACAAATGTGTGCAAAGTGAACAATGGTGGCTGTGAGCAGCTGTGCCTTTACCGCGGCAATGGCCAGCGCACTTGTGCCTGCGCCCATGGCATGCTGGCTGAGGACGGCCGCGGCTGCCGTGACTACGACGGCTACCTTCTCTACTCGGAGCGTACCATACTCAAGAGTGTCCACCTGTCAGATGAGAACAACCTGAACGCGCCTATAAAGCCGTTTGAAGATCCGGAGCACATGAAGAACATCATCGCTCTCACCTTTGACTACAGAGGAGGAGGGGGCAAAGGAGCCAACCGCATCTTCTTCAGCGACATTCACTTCGGTAACATCCAGCAGATCAGCGACGATGGATCGGACCGCAAAACTGTCGTAGAGAGTGAGTTTCCCTACTTTTCAGTTTTAGTTTTGCAACTCGGTCAACTTTTATCTCCTCATAAAAACATTCATACTTTTCAAGTTGCATTTTGTAACATTACAAACAAACTTTTGGGGGGTGCCTCTATGATAAACCACCACAAAGTAGTTCATAGCTGAAAAGCAGAAAGAAACTGATACACGGTACTATAAATTGTACTCATACGAATTTGAAAAGTACGGCATAGATGTCTTTGTATTTAGTCTCTCTGAATCAAAATACTTTGTAGAAATTGTCTGTTCAAATGCCCCTTGTACAAAACGAAGAAGTTCAAAGGGTAAGAATATTTCTACAGATATTTTCTCTATTTATCTTCTTTCTTTTTTATTCCCACATTCTCCTCCAATATACAAACCCTGTCATTTGCCAAACTGTGTTTTTTTTCCAACCTTTTTCTTTCGATTTTAGAAAAGGGCTTGTGTGTAACCGTCAACCCCCTGATGAGAAATCCACCTGGAGAACAAAGCTGCAAGATTTTCCACAGAAACTCCCACTTATGTAAACAGAACCAGGAAATCTTTCTTCTCAAGTTGTTGCCAAACCCAAAAGAAAGGGGAATTATTTTTTTATTTATGCTTTGAGAACAAAATGGACAGGAGGTCCAGAAACAAATAGACCTTCATTTACTTTATCTGAGCACAACAAAACACAGGTGCAATGTTAATGTTTTACCAAAGTAGCTTCGCTTTAATCTGTTTAACATGGAATGTGATTCAGAATTGGTTCTCCTACTGCGCCCGTAAGCCATCCACACCCACAGCAAATCTTGTGATCGTCTTATGCAATTCAGTTCTCCTATCTGTAATCTACACTACAGATAAAAAAAAATAAATGTTTGTTTTTATTTCTTTACCAAATAATGCGTTCAGATTGAACAAATGCTGTCTACAAACATCGGTTTTCAAGTTTTACCACAGGCTGTTAACTAGGTTGAAGTCTGGACTTTAACCAGGTCATTTACACATGATTATGCTTTGATCTATATTGCTGGCTCTCAAACATTTTACAGTAGGTAACACCCAAGTACACACAAAGTTTGACAGTTTGAACAAACTCATTTCATTTAAAACAATGGGGCAAAAGGAAAATAAGCTTCATAATTTGTTGCTCAACACTTATTTGTTTGTTTGGGATAATTGGTCAGAAGAGGGAGTTTAATGTTATGTTTAATGTTCTATTGTTACTCTGACATGTACATTTACAAGATTTAAAGTTGGAGAAATTAACAGATTCTGAGTCCAAGTCAGAGGATTCTTACCAACCCCAACGTCAAAATCCAAAATGGCTACTTTGCACTTTAGTCGTGGCTGAATATGAACAGGAATGACTTTTTATTTGTACTTTTTATACAAATCACATACTGTGCTTTATTAAACTAGTTGCTGTGCTGTTTGACAGTACAAATCTCAGAAAAAATATTTATTACATTGTGTTGCTACTAACAGGTCTCCTGATCAACAAATAACATGAATTAGTTAGCAAATTTTATTGATTTTCTAACTTGAAACAGAAATACATTTAGATTTGATGCTATTTGCTGATCTGAGATTGAACTTTACAAAGGAATAAATCACAGCGTAAGTTGATCCCAGCATTTGTTCCTGGCCCACTCTCATCAGTTGCTACACAATTATTACATTAATATTTTTCTTGCAAATTATTAATGCTAAAATTTCATCTAAGTACCACTGAATGCAGACCATAAATGCCTTTTAGCTCTAGCTGCAATGTGTTGCTGTACAGACAACGACCCTAAACATGCAGTCAGTTTTCTTTAGCGGGTTTGCTGTATCTGCTACATGGCTTGTAAACAGTCGAGCCTTCTTATCTCTTTATTTCTTGCCACTCTTCCCCGGAATAGACAATTCCTACTGTTCTTGTAAACCATCTGGACACAAAGCAAATTTTAAGACCGTTTTGCACAATGATCTCTTAATGCGACTCAAGGGTGAATACCGGTTTACAACGAGTGGCATAGCTTTCCAGTTTCAGTCTGTCACCGATGCCAAGTGGCAACCATTTTCTTCACAGGTCTTACAGCATAAAGTTTGTTTTCCGGTCAGTGAGTTGGTTACATTAATACTGTCAGACAACAGACAACACCACATCGTTCTTTACTTTTTGCCGTTCCCGTTTGAAAATTCTCAGCAGATCCTGTCTGAACTTTTGGGACATCAGGACGTAGAGGATAGGGTTCATCACCGTAGAAGAGGTTGCCATTAGGCGAGCAAACACACTAAAGGCGCCATAACGCGGCGTGGCCCCAGTGGCCCCCGAGTTTGGATTGGCCAGTAAGGCCAGCGTCAGTCCATACGAGGGCAGCCAGCACACAGTAAAGGCCAGCACCAGCATGGCTGTTGTCTGAGTCACTTTGCTTTGATAGCGCTCGACTTGGGGGGCCCTGCCAGCTTGCTGGCCCCGCCATAGGAACACGTAGATGCTGCCGTATGCCACTGCGATGGTGACCAGTGGAAGCATGAAGGCTACGAGGAAGTGAAACAGTCCATAAATCATCTGCTGCTCGTGAGATAGGAAGGCAAAGCAAGTGAGGCCGTCAGTGATTTCTCGAGGGGGTCCCACGGAGCGGAAAGCCAACTGAGGGGCTCCGAGGGAGCAGGCTGGGACCCAGATGAGGACGGCGATCATGGAGACCCTGCGAGGGATGAGCAGGCTGTATGCTCTGGTGGGTTTCACCACAGTCAGATAACGAGAGACGGCCAGCGCCGCCAGGGTGAAGACGCTGGCGGACGAGCAGGCAGATCCCAGGAAGCCCACCAGACGGCACATGACGTTCCCAAACGGCCACTTCTGCATGGCTATGGAGACCGTGTAGAAGGGAATCGTGGAGAGCAGAAGCAGATCTGCAGCGCTCAGAGCCAGCAGCAGGATGTCCGTTCCCGTGCCCATCGTGGACACCTGGGGAGTTTGTCCAGTGTGTCCCACCCCCCTCCTCTGTCGTCCACACAAGATCACCATCACTAAGCTGTGTCCAGTAACTCCCAGGATCAAAATGAGTGAATCCATTATGGGGACGAGGATCTGCTCCACGCTGCTGCTGTTCCCCACTGGACCCTCTGGACCAGAAGAGTTCAGCATCCTGTCCACAGTCCAGGTCATTCAGACGCTCTTAATACTCCCCAACAGCTTGTTTGGTCATTACACTCAGCCAGTCATAAAACAGCTGATAATACCTGTAGAAAGGATTAGTCACAGTCAATAACAGTATTCCAAGAAATAACATCATACGGATTTCCAGACACGTAACTGTGAGGGTGCTGACAATTACCAGGCAGTTTTTAGAGGAGAAGGTGATAGTTAAATATAAACACCTGCTTCTTCTTGACATACTCCTATCGGGACATGACCGTCAACATAACAGACTTGTTTAGTGATGTATCTATTTTCCATGTGCCGTCCAATCAGCTCTTTGCTCCTCTTTGTGATCCCTGTGATCTTGAATGAAAGCTGTGAGTTCAGGTCTGGCACCTCACAGCAGCCCACCGCTCCACATCACTTCTCAGTCGGACAAATCAATCCACAGCCCTCTTTTCTCCGCAGAGAGGGATATTCTGCAAAGCATATTGGGAGCATGATGTGAACGGAGAAGGTGAAAAGCTTAACTGTAAGCGGTAGGTGAACTCTGGACCGATTATGAGACAGCACAGCAGAGATGGGTTGGTCGCCTCTCTGTGGGAGGACCTAATGAGGCCTAGCAAAGTTTTTTTTTTTCCCATGCTTCATCATTTTAGGTTCTTATCAGAAAGGATAAGATTTGTTTAGAAGTCCTTGTGCATGGATGTACAAAATATGCATAGAAACTATAAATAAACAAGAGGAGTCAGTGGAATGGCGTTCGCCTGCAAAATCTGGGTAATTATTGACTTCCAGCCTGATAGCAAACACTGAGCAGCTATCACACCTACTGCAGGCAGCTGCCATGAAATCTGTGTCAGGAAAGCCACTATTAGGAGTTATAAAACTGGAACTCATCTGTATGATTGGCAACAGCAAATGTATACATGCCGAGATAATTTAGGTCAACAAAAAGATCAAGGAGTTTGTGTAAAAAGGAAGATTTGGAGATTTACAGCTCATTAGCAGCTCTAAAGAGAGAGGGAACAAGGAACAATGTATTACATGTACATCGATTTTTACTGCGCAGTGATTTATGAATGCAAAAGAAGTGTTGTTTGGAAAGTTGCTCAACTTCGGAGCAGCGTTGCTTCACTTAGAAACATTCATAACAGAAACAGTGAATCATGTCTGGTGTTAGACTGAAGATGTGCCTCATCTGGCAAGGAGCCTCACTGGGTATTTGGCCAGAAGTGGGAAAGACTTAGTGAGGTCGTATCCAGTCCTGAGAAAAGACCTCTTTTATCACTATTAACAATGTTCCCACGAGATCTTGGAAAATATGGAATTTAAATGTGAGGATTTTCTACGGATGAAAGCATAGTAAAATATGTGTACGGCACAATATCTGTCCATCCATCTGTTTAAGAACCGTGTAATAAAAGGAACTATTACAGAAGTTTATTTTTATTTTTAAGCAATCCTGCTCTTAATGAAACCTTGTAAGCGTGCATGTGTGGCTGTTTCTCATTAGCAGCACAGCTGTTCTCAGTCTGAACTTTGTGTTCCTCTATCCTCTGGTGTACTCCACCTCCCTACAGGCAGAAAAAATCACAACGTTTAGCTCATTTCAAGGTTGTGCAACAGAAAATGACCCCCTCTCATCTGTTGATGTAGTGTAATAAAAAGTTAGCTTGTGTCCTTTTGGCATCGTGGTTGTTGGATAAAAGACCTGAAGGACATATTACTCCCAACTCCAGAGTTGTGACTTTGTGATACCAGGCAGCACTTACCTGCAAGCAGAGGACTGCGTTTGGCATTTGAACACAACCTGTGACTGACATGCTTCTTCGCTTTCCTTCCTGTGTCAGATGTGGGCTCTGTGGAGGGCTTGGCGTACCATAGAGGCTGGGATATGTTATACTGGACCAGCTACACTACGTCAACCATCACCCGCCACAATGTGGACCAAAGCCGCTGGGGCGCCGTTGACCGGAACACCGTGGTCACGATGTCTGGAGACGACCACCCGAGGGCGTTCGTGCTTGACGAGTGTCAGAGGTCAGAGCTGGTTTTTTCTTTCTTAACTTTCACACATTTGTTCTTAACACTGACCATGTCTGTGTTGCGGTATTTCTACCGACAGCCTGATGTTTTGGACCAACTGGAATGAGCAATCTCCCAGCATCATGCGTGCTACGCTGGGTGGTTCTAACGTCCTGGTGATCATCGGCACAGATATCAGAACCCCCAACGGGCTGGCCATCGACCACCGAGCTGAAAAGCTTTATTTCTCAGATGCCACCCTTGACAAGATTGAGCGCTGCGAGTATGATGGCAGTCGGAGATACGTACGTAATCACATATCCGACCTTTGTAAGGCTGTGCTAATAGTAGCAATAGAATATGTGTGGATGTGATTTCCTGATCAACTGATGTCATAAACTGTTATTTCTACCTCAGGTGGTGCTGAAGAACGAACCGGTCCATCCGTTTGGCCTGGCTGTTTACGGAGACTACATCTTCTGGACGGATTGGGTCAGGAGGGCTGTCCTTCGTGCCGACAAATACACCGGGGCTGAAATGAAGGTGTTGCGTGCCGACATCCCCCAGCAGCCCATGGGCATTGTTGCCGTGGCCAACGACACAAACAGCTGTAAGTCAGGGCTCAGCACGATGTGTGGAGTGATTACTTTGTCATTATTGCAGCTCTCCACAAATAACCTGACGTAAGTCAAAGTCAAAGCTGATCTAAGTTTTTGTTAATATTTATGCGCATGAATTCAGATTCTCTTTGCAAGTTATATGGTGTTGCCTACATTTTTAAGACAACACCGTTGCTTGCAGATAAACACGCAAGCCTTAAAATAGTGTAGATATTTGTATCTGAGGGCTTGATATTCAAGCATGAGAAAATTCTGGACTTCTCTACTTGGGATCCGGCACGATTGCTATATGATAAATGGTCTTCCCACAGTTGCAAGGTCTAATTTCTAGGTACCGTGTGCAGCTTTGTTTACTTCTCACAATCCTCATGTTTGCACAGGTGAGTTCTCTCTGTGCCGAGTCCATAACGGAGGATGTCAGGACCTGTGTCTGCTGAGCTCTGAAGGAAGAGTCACCTGCGGCTGCCGTGGCGAACGAAAGCTTTTGGACGACAACACCTGCACTGGTACGACGAGAGTCAGATTAACTAAAAACAGTCTGGATTAACATGTGTGGATCCATAATCAAACATTAATGCGCTCTAAATCTCTTAACTAGATTCTATTTTATGAGGATGTTTTCACCAATCTAGCTATTGCTTCCGCTCTGATCACACACCTGAGGGAATAGCCTGCAATTAATAATTTAAGAAATATACGTTTTGACAAAAAAAAAAGATATTTTGGAGTTCATTTTGGTTTTTAATGAGGTTTAAATTGAAAACCTTCACTTTTGCCCTCCTCTGTTTGTGCCTCAGGCGTCAACTCCACCTGTACAGGCGTTGATGAGTTTGAGTGCGGAAACGGAGACTGCGTGAACTACACTCTAACTTGTGATGGCATGGCTCACTGCAAGGACAAGTCTGATGAGAAACAGTCCTACTGTGGTGAGGACAATCTGTCCTCTGTACAATAATGTATTTTTCTTTCTGACATTGGAAATTTCACCCCATTTCTCTCTGGTTCTCAGCCAATCGCGTGTGCAAGAAGGGCTACAGGCGGTGTACAAATGGCCGCTGTGTGGGGCACAGCTCTTGGTGCAACGGGCAGGATGACTGTGGAGACAATTCGGATGAAGTCTTCTGCAATAGTGAGTCTACTTTGAGAAAACGGGGAGAACAGTGGAGTAAAATTACTATAAAAGATTGCGAAAGGGTTAAAAACTAAAGTACTAAATAATTGGGAATGGCTAAAAACTGCTGAGTTTTAAAGTTCTAAATGCTTATTTACCTGAACACTTTCTCCAGCCACGTTGTGCTCAGCCGATCAGTTCCAGTGCAGAGATGGAAGCTGCATCTCCAACTCCAGCAAGTGTAACCAGAAAGTGGACTGTGAGGACGCGAGTGATGAGATGAACTGTCGTAAGTTGATCCAGTCTCTTGGACAGAACAGTAATAATTTTCTGCTAAACTCAGCATGTCACTCGGAGGCTTCAGTTTTTGTTTGTTTTTCTTCACGAAGCTCCCACGGACTGTTCCTCTTACTTCCATCTGGGAGTGAAGAGTGTGATGTTTCAGAAGTGTGAGTTCACCACGCTCTGCTACGTCCCCTCATGGCAATGTGACGGAGCCAACGACTGTGGAGACTTCTCAGATGAAAGGAACTGCCCAGGTGCTTTGAATCTTCATCGACTGATACGTCGAGTATTCATCTTAGATTACACCAGAAGAAACAGAAAAATAAAAAGAGAACAGTTTGAACTTAATTATAATACAGGATATTTTTCTTGTGCTTATCGTTAACTTTGCTCTGTCAGGGGCCGGCAGGACGAAGTGTCCCCTGCCCTTCTTTGCGTGTCCGAGCAACCGCTGCATCCCCATGAGCTGGACGTGCGACGGTGAAAATGACTGTGAGAACGGTGCCGATGAAAATCACTGCGGTACGACCTGAGACGAGCTGAAATCCTGATGTATTCTTATTTTCCTGGAGAAGTGATGCCTCTTTCATACCCCTATCTTTGTTTTTGTAGATAAGGTCTGCTCACCGTCGCAGTTTGAGTGTAAGAACCACCGCTGCATTTTCAGCCGCTGGGTGTGTGACGGGGCTGACGACTGCGGTGACAACAGCGACGAGGACGTTCACTGCAGTAAGCGCAGTGAACGTAGAATTACATCTGTGCTGTAAATAAATGGAAGGATAGCTGACCTGAGTGTGGCTTTATGTTTTTTTTTTATGATACTCTAAAAAATTCATGTGACTGAGCTGTAACATTTTTTTATAGAGAATAAAAGCTGCAGTCCGGGGACATTTCGATGTCCTGGGTCAAATGTGTGCATTCCTCAACGCTGGAAATGTGACGGCGACAAAGATTGCCCCGATGGGTTCGACGAGAGTGTCACAGTTGGATGTGGTGAGCTGAAGCCCTCTGCTCTGTTTGAGGGAGAAATAAATCACTTGTTTTCTCACCAAATGATTTCTGTCTCAGTCTTCAACGACACATGCACCGGGGACGAGTTCATGTGCCAGAGCCGAGAGTGTATCCCCAAGCACTTCGTGTGTGACCATGACAAAGACTGCAGAGACGGCTCCGATGAGTCCCCCGAGTGCCGTAAGCGGTCCTCTTCCACCTAATGGGCCAGTCATTCAAACACTTTCTCCTTCTCTTGCCATTTTTATTTGAGTACACTCGCTGTTTGTCACCGCAGACTACCCGCCGTGTGGTCCTGACAGTTTCCGCTGCGCCAACGGAAGCTGTCTGCTCCACAAGTCCTGGGAGTGCGATGGAGAGTTTGACTGCCATGACCATTCAGACGAAGCACCGAAAAACCCTCACTGCTCAAGTCCAGGTCAGATCACCACAAACACACCATACTGCTCTGGGAAAAATAAGAGACCACTGCAAAATTATCAGTTTCTCTGATTTTACTCTTTGTAGGAATAAGTTTGAGTAAAAGTAACATTGTTTTTTTTTTCTATGAACTACTGACAACATGTCTCAGAAATTCCTAGCAACAATTTATTATTTATTTGCAGAAAATAAGAAATTGTCAAAATAACGAACAAGATAAAGTGCTTTCAGACCTCAAATAATGCAAAGAAAACAAGTTTATATTCATTTAGAAACAACAAAACTAAAGTTTGAACTCAGGAAGAGTTCAGAAATCAATATTTGGTGGAATAACCAGGAGGTTTTCAATGGGGTTCAGTGCAGTGGGCTCTTCAGTTTTTCCAGAGTTGTATTTGTTGCATTTCTTAGATTTTTTCCTTTAGGAAATTTAAACTTGCTTCAACATTTTAGTGTTTTTTTGTAACATTAGACTTGAGATTAATGCATGAAAATGAGAACCATTAACTGGAATATCAACATTTTTTATTATTATTATTTTAGTTGTTTATTCAGATTTATGCATACATTTATTTACAACAGTTGTTGTCAGCCTTGGGCAGGACAATGTAGTAAAAATGATTATTCATAAAATTTGATTTCCCTGAGTTAGGAAGGTTAATTAAACCAGAAAAAAGCAGGAAATGATTTGAATGCAAAATAGAAACAACACTAAAGCAGAGAAAGCAACAAATAAGCTGCAAACAACCACAATAAATGTCTCATTGAACATTGAACAAAAAATGCTTATGTGAAAGGAAAAAGTCTGATTTCTCAATAGACTAGAACTAACCTCAGAAGCAATCTTTAAAATGTCATCAGCTTGAGTGAAGTTTTCTCTCCGCTTGTTTCTCATTTAATTTCTTTGTTCCACTGAACAGAAAAGAAATGCAATGACACCGCGTACGCCTGCAGTAATGGAAAGTGCATCGCTGAGGCTCTGCTCTGTGACCATAAGGACGACTGCGGCGACGGCTCTGATGAGCTGAACTGCTTCATCAATGAGTGTCTGAACAGGAAATTGAGCGGCTGCTCGCAGCTCTGTGAGGACCTGAAAAAAGGCTTCAAGGTGAGCAGGAAACGAAACGTGTTCAGAGTGGACCAGAAAGCCTGAAACTGGATTTATATTTACAGTATGCTGGAAAGAGTTTGGACAACTGTGTGTGATGTCCTGTTTTCTCTATCTACCCGATTTTCTAAAGGTTTCTTCTTTTCTTGCTTCCTTTCTTCTGTACTTTCTTTGGTTCCTTCTTTCCTCCCTTCCTTGTATCCTTCCTGCTTTTCTCCATTCCCTCCTTCTTTTGTTCTTTCACTCCTTCCTTCCTGCCTTACTTCCTTCATTCCCTCCTTTCTTCTTTCTTTCCTACCTTCTTCCATTCCTTTTTTCTTCTTTCCTTCCTTCCCTCCTTTCTTCTTTCCATACCCCCTTCCTTCCTCTCTTCCTTAAATAAATAGCTGCTCTAAATTCATAGCAAATATGTTTATAAATTGTATTTACTCTTCTAAATGTTTGACAGGAAACATTTGTATCCATGTTGGCTGTTGCTTTACCAGCTCCTTCCTTTGCTCCCTCACAGTGCCGCTGCCACCCAGGTTTCCGTCTCAAAGACGACAGGAAGACCTGCGTTGACATAGACGAATGCACAACCTCTTACCCCTGCACCCAGCGCTGCATCAACACCCATGGCAGCTACCACTGTCTGTGTGTGGAGGGCTTCCAGCTCAGTCCGGAGAACCCAACGATATGCAAATCTGTTTCTGGTAAGAAAGCGACAGTTTAATAACAGTCCCGTGTTTCAGACAAATCCCCTCATCTGTGCTCTCACCTTGCAGACGAGGAGCCGTTCCTCATCTTTGCCAACCGCTATTACCTGAGGAAGCTCAACTTGAACGGCTCCAACTACACCCTGCTCAAACAGGTGAGCCCTATGCGTCATTTTGGTGATTGTGCTGCAGACGTTTGTCGTGTCATTAAACTAATCCGACTTCTCTGCTGCTGTCAGGGCTTAAACAACGCCGTGGCTCTGGACTTCGACTATCGGCAGCAGATGATTTATTGGACAGATGTCAACACGCAGGGCAGCATGATCCGACGGATGCATATCAACGGCAGCAACGTTCAGGTTGGTGTTGCAGCGTCCTGTCTTTGAACGATAAGAGGATAATTAAAGCTGCCAGCCTTCTTAACATCCTCATCCTCAAGCATGAGGATGACGATGTTAGAAATAATTAGACCCATCCATGTTACATACAGATAACTTCTTGTTCTTCTGTCAGGTTCTTCACCGCACGTTGCTCAACAATCCTGACGGTCTGGCT
Source organism: Xiphophorus couchianus (assembly GCF_001444195.1). NCBI lineage: Eukaryota > Metazoa > Chordata > Actinopteri > Cyprinodontiformes > Poeciliidae > Xiphophorus > Xiphophorus couchianus. The sequence goes on along the minus strand of NC_040247.1, from coordinate 18,980,776 downwards.
GTGGACTGGGTCGGAGGAAACCTGTACTGGTGTGATAAGGGACGGGACACTATAGAGGTGTCAAAGCTGAATGGAGCGTACCGGACGGTTCTGGTCAATAGTGGCCTGAGGGAGCCACGTGCCATCGCTGTGGACGTTCGCTACGGGTGAGAGCGATCAAGAACCAAACGAGTCCTGCATCTCCACTGTGATGTCGATATTATTTAAAGTGGATACATGGTCATACAGTGCAAAAGTTAGATAGTAAAACCTTTGTTTCACCAGGCAAAATGTTAAAAACAATTTCTTATTCACAAAAGTACATTTTGTCATATCAAAACAGTTCTCCACCAAATATTGATTTCTGAGCTCTTCCTCAGTTGAAACTTTAGTTTTGTTGTTTCTAAATGAATATGAATCTGTTTTCTTCGCATTATTTGAGGTCTGAAAGCACTGCATCTTTTTCGCCATTTTGCCAATTTCTCATTTTCTGCAAATAAATACTAAATTGTTGCTTGGAATTTCAGAGACATGTTGTCAGTAGTTCATAGAATAAAAAAACAATGTTCATTTTACTCAAACATATGTCTAGAAAAAGTAAAATTAGAGAAACTGATCATTTTAAATGGTCTCTTAATTTTTTCCAGAGCTGTACATATAAATGCTGGAAAATACTGTAATAAATAAACAGTTAGAGGACAATGAGCCTAAAAATTCAACCAGTCCCACAGAAATGATTCAGAATAAAGAATGTATTATGTTAGAATTGGCAATTCAAAGCTGAATTGTTGCGTGAAACATTAAATAAATCACCCGCACTACTTTTTTGTTCTCATAAAACACATTAAAGTGATTGTTTGTGACAAAAAGTGATATGTTTTAATGGCATGAATACTTTAGCGTGAACAATAACAGTAATATTACTCATGGTCATCCCTGACAGGTATTTGTACTGGTCTGACTGGGGTGACAACCCTCACATTGGGAGGATCGGGATGGACAGCACCAACCGGAGTGTCATCATTAAAGATAAAATCACCTGGCCTAACGGCTTAGCCCTGGACTTCATCAACGACCGCATCTACTGGGCGGACGCTCGAGAGGATTATATCGCGTTCGCCAGCATGGATGGAACCAGCAGACACACTGGTAAATCACAGATAATTAAAAACATATTTAACTTAATTTTTATTGCTTTTTACTTTGTTTCATTTGTCCTGCGTGTTGGTGCGCGCGCGCGTGTGTGTGTGTGTGTGTGTGTGTGTGTGTGTGTGTGTGCGTGAACTCCTGTAGTTCTCTCTCAGGATATTCCTCATATCTTTGCCATGACTCTGTTTGAGGAGTACATCTACTGGACAGACTGGGAAACAAAATCTATCAACAGAGCTCATAAGACACAGGGGACCAACAAGACGATGCTGATCAGTACCCTGCACAGACCGATGGACATCCACATTTTCCACGCATACCGCCAGCCTGATGGTACACGCTGCTCCAATCTTTGATGTCTCTGTCTGATTTCATCCTCGCCGTTTACGTTCCCTTCTGTTCTCACCAGTGGCTGGCCATCCGTGTCAGATAAACAACGGCGGCTGCAGTAACCTGTGTTTGCTCTCCCCTGGCGGGGGCTACAAGTGTGCATGCCCCACCAACTTTTACTTGGCCGCAGACGGCAAACGCTGTCTGTCCAACTGCACGGCGAGCCAGGTGAGCTTGTGCAGAGGTGTCACTAAACAACTTGTTTTCCCCTTTAAAAAAATAATAAAAAATCATGTTTATCATCTATTCTTTTAGTTTGTCTGCAAAAATGACAAGTGCATTCCATTTTGGTGGAAGTGCGACACAGAGGATGACTGTGGGGATCGCTCAGATGAGCCCGCAGACTGCCGTAAGTGATTAGCCAGATCAGTCGATTTCTGTTGATTTTCTTGTTGATGTTTTAAGAATATTGTGTTGTAACGATGTGCTGTGCCTGGCCCTCCCTACAGCTGAGTTTAAGTGCAAACCCGGTCAGTTCCAGTGCGGCACCGGCATCTGCATCAACCCTGCCTACATTTGTGACGGAGACAACGACTGTCAGGATAGCTCTGACGAAGCCAACTGCGGTAGAAACACTCGCACATGCATAATTACTGATTTACTCTTTTTCCGTACACCACTCGTTGCTCATGGGCTTCCCTTTCTCAGACATTCATGTGTGCCTGCCGAGTCAGTTCAAGTGTACCCACCCCAACCGCTGCATCCCAGGAATCTTCCGCTGCAACGGCCAGGACAACTGCGGGGATGGAGAGGATGAAAAGGACTGCCGTAAGTCACCTCTGATGTTTATTAGTTTCAGCGCTTCGTAACGGCGGTCAGGGGTTTTACAGTTTTCACTGTTTCTGTTACTGTTGCAGCATCGTCCCACAATATGTTATAGTCTTCCTGACAACCATTAAATATAGATCTGTGATAAAATATAGATAATATCAATACCAAGTTATCAAAATTGAATTGATAATAGCGTGGTAAGATCAATATTTTAGTTTTTGATTTCCTCTTGTTTTGTTTTGGTGTTTGGTAGTTTCTAAATGTTGTTTCCATTTTCTCTCAAATGACAATTTTTGCTCAAATATGCAGTATTGCGCATCTCTACTGATCATAGATACAGTTACTATTTACAGGATTAGATTAAATCCTCAGTTATTTTGTCTCAAAATGAAAGAAAACCGTGTTTTTGTAAATATACTCCATAACAGTTTGTTTTAATGTAGTGTTGCTATAATAATTCAAATGTGTGCCTTGCTGTTGTAGCGGAGGTCACATGTGCTCCCAACCAGTTCCAGTGTGCCATGAGTAAGCGCTGCATCCCAAGGGTCTGGGTCTGTGACCGGGACAACGACTGCGTGGATGGATCTGATGAGCCCGCCAACTGCAGTAAGATGAGCCTTTAAAATAAAACAGTGGTAAAATACGTGCTTTTCGATGTGAGTCTATTGAAGTGCTTGCGTCCTCCTCCGCATCGCAGCTCAGATGACGTGCGGCGTGGACGAGTTCCGCTGCAAGGACTCGGGCCGCTGCATCCCGGCGCTCTGGAAGTGCGACGCTGAGGCGGACTGCAGCGACGCCTCCGACGAACCCAAGGACGAGTGCGGTGAGGAAAGGCTCTGCCCCGGAGGCAGGAAGTGTTTGATGTCGCTCTGCAGAGCCTGACCCTTCCTGTTTGTGCACAGACGAGAGAACGTGCGAACCTTACCAGTTCCGCTGCAAGAACAACCGCTGCGTGCCCGGCCGCTGGCAGTGCGACTACGACAACGACTGTGGGGACAATTCGGATGAGGAGAAGTGCGGTAGGTTCTCTGTGTTCTTTTTATTACCCTTTGAAGATGCACAGCTCATTGTGTGAATGAAAACCAGCTTGTTTGTAACTCTGCATGAGCTTTGCTGTTGGAAGAAAACAGAGGCGGTAAGGAATGTGTCGCTCTTCACTTTCTGTCTGCTGTAGCTCCTCAACTGATTTCTGGTCAGTTGGTCGGTTCTGTGCACATCTCACATCATCTCATGTCTTGTTTTGCATTTCACACTGGCCTATTGCTGTGAGCCAGAGGTAGGTGCTGTCACTGTTTCAGATCAACCGCAACCTTCAAACTCCCAGTCTTGCTTTTTTTTTCTCCTCCAGCTTTTGTGATCTCTTCTGCAATCCTTCTCCTTTCTTCACCCACTGATCCCTATAATGCAATTAAAATACCTTATTTTATGTAACTAGGCCCTGCTCCTATTCTGTTCTGAGCGTCTCTAGTTATCCTCTCCTTAAGCCTTTCCTGACTGACTCCCTCTGCTCTTTATGCTCTCCTAATTATCCTTACATACTCTTCAAAGCCTCTTTTCTCTCCGCCCTCAGTGCCTCGAAAGTGTTCAGAGAGCGAGTTTGCCTGCACGAATGGCCGCTGCATTGCTGGCCGCTGGAAGTGCGACGGGGATCATGACTGTGCCGACGGGTCAGATGAGGTATTGCTCGATTTTTATTGATTTATTTTTCTTCCTCTTTCAACTTTTTAAAATCTGTCACAATAGAGGAGAACTAAAAATGACAACACTCTGGTTGTGCTTCAGGATGGCTGTGAGGTGTGGTGCGACAGTGATCAGTTCCAGTGCCAGAGTGGTCACTGCATTCCCATCCGCTGGCGCTGTGATTCTGATGTCGACTGCATAGAAGGCAGTGATGAGGAGAACTGCGACAGTCCTGGTGAGCGCGTCGCTGGTTTCCTCCTGAAGGAGACTAAGACATGTCCACGCATTCAACTGGACAACAGGAAGCACCATGCAGAATTATTCATGTTGCCTTAACTTTCCCCTGATCTGTCACATAACAACCACAAACCTTCTTCTTCAGTTTATTTGGAATGTATCTTAACTCATCTCATCTTAAAACTGTGCATAATTGTGAAGATAAGGAAACAAAATCAAATTTTTGCAATTGAAAATCTAAAAAAGATGTTGCAAGTATTTAATTTTTTTACCCCCTCCAGTTTGACACTCCCAAAAATATCCATTGCAACTAATTCCCTTGAGAAGTTACTTATTTTGTAATTAAACTCAGATTTAAACTCTGTGTAAATTCAGCTGTCCTGTAAAGGCCTCAGAGATTTGTTGGAGAAGATTAGCGAACATTCAGCTTGCTGAAGACCAAGGAACCCTGGAAACTGTTCAGAGAAGAAGTTGGGGAGATGCTTAAAGCATAGTTAGGTTATACATAGTAAAATAATATCCTCATAGAGCTCTGTTCAATCTGTGGTCTGAATATTGAAAGAGTTTCTGTCAACTGCAGCTGGCTGCTCACCAACATTGTCAGGCAGCACAAGGACAGCTTTAATCAGAGAGGCTGTGCTTTTTTTCCCACAATGATAGAAGAGCTGATAAAACTGGTAGACTGAAGTGAAGGTCCAACTCCCAGCAGTACAATAACCCTAAACATCTAGCCAGAGCTACAACGGAACGGATTAGACCAAAGCACATTCATGTGTTAGAATGGCCAAGTCAAAGTCCAGACTCAAATCCAATTGAGAATCTGTGGAAATATCTTCATGCTCAAACATGCAGTTTTTGTTTTGATGTGCTGCTTTTTGTGTGCCTTCAATTAAAATCCCATTAAGGTACAATAGAGTATTGGTTTGTAACGCCAGTGGTATGAATACTGTATGTCCTCTCTCTTGCTGCGGCGTCTCAGTGGACAAACACTGCTTCCATGATGAATTCCAGTGCAACAACACGCTGTGTAAGCCTCTTAACTGGATGTGTGATGGTGAGGACGACTGTGGAGACAACTCAGATGAGAACCCAGCAGAGTGCGGTGAGATTTGCCGTGTTTCACCTTTCGGGCTTTTTGTCTTCCTCCAGTTTTGGGATTGGTTTATGATTTTCCTTCTCCTAATCCTCCTCTCTGTTGGTCCATCAGTTAAATTCCTGTGCCCACCCACGAGGCAGTTCCGTTGCCTTAACGACCGGGTGTGTGTGCCGGTGTCGAAGCGCTGCGACGGTGTGAACAACTGTGGGGACAACAGTGACGAACTCAACTGCCGTGAGTTTATTCTGTTGTTTTTTTTTCTTGCTGTACTGCTGCATCAATAATAAAAGTGTCAACTTCAGGTTTGCTCTACTCAGATGTATTTTACTGCGCAAGAGTTTTGATTCATGCCTAATTTAAATCGTTGTGCTTCCAACGAACCAGCCTGTCTTTATAATGTCCCTTGATCAGTGTTTCTTTTCAATATTGGACCATTTTCATCATTATTCAGGCGTAAAAAGGCTAAACCATAACAGACACCTTGGGGATCTTCTGGCACTTTCTTAGAAAACTATCACAAAGACACAATTTATCCTCAGTAATTTAGCTGAATCTATGAAAAAGAAGACAGAATATGTACTTTTAATACCAAGAAGATAATTTCCAAATACCCCTTGACTGATAAGTGAATGATAATGCAAGTTTATGCTTCGTTTTTATTCATTTTTCTTTCACAAAAAGGAATAAAAAACCACACAGTGATCACACAGTGATCACACAGGCATCGTCTCCTTCTTTCAGAAAAAGGAATAAACATGGAATATACTGTGGTCTGCAGTACATAGTATTTTAGGTCTGTGCCTTGTCCCTCCAATTATCCACTTCTTTTGCACACACCCTACAGAGTATGCTCTCATGATCAAGTTTAAGTACACAGAAGCAAATGGGTCAATAAAGCAGCTGGGGGAAAAACAAGCTAAGGAAAATCTGAAAATCTGCTGATCAGGAACCACTTTCAAAGATTATCAGAGAGATTGGATCCTTGAAATAAAACCAAAATAAATAAAGAATAATTTAACCCAGAAGCTTCATCAATTATTTTGATTTTGGTTTTTATTCCTGTGAGCTGGAGAAAACTTATTTGGGCCCATTTTCTTTTCTAGCAACACATCCGTTGAAGCCAGTATGCCAGAAGAACCAGTTCCAGTGCTCCAATGGTCGCTGCATCAGCACCGACCTGCTCTGCAACCACTTCAACGACTGTGAGGATTATGGCTCTGATGAAATGAGCTGTGAAAAGAAAGGTGCGCTGCAGCCTCACTGTTTGATGGCTACTGTTAGACATCATCAGCGCTGACTGTATGTGGCCTCTTTAATTTGCAGCAGATACGACGCTGAACGAATGCCGCAGCAACGTGACCATGTGCGGAGACGGAGACGAAGCGCACTGTGTGATCAACGGCACCGTCTCCTTCTGCTCCTGCAAACCCGGCTTCCAGTCCAGTGGACAAAACAGATGCCAAGGTAAGGATGTCTGTGAATTGCTTTGGTGTTTCCCTTGACTCTTTAGGCTTTGGCTAACGCAGGCGTGATGGCCTTCGGATGTTTCACAGATAAGAACGAGTGCAAGCAGTTTGGAGTTTGTTCCCACATCTGCAACAACACGAAAGGCTCCCACAAGTGCAGCTGCCACAAGTATTTCAGCAAAATAAATAACACCTGCAAAGCTGATGGTAAGACATGCAAGTGCATTTCAATAAATCAGAATATCATAAAAATATTAGCTCTACTTTATCCCTACTGATCGCCAGAGGGCGGTGCTGAGTGAACTCAGTTATATACGTAACTTTAATAGGGAAAGTGATGTATTCAAGGTTTCATTACAGTCTTAAAAGTTTACTTTTAGCTTTTACCAGGTCTTGATAATATTGGAGAAATTATGTGTATGATAATTTCTTACATTCTTCCAAATTTTAAAAGACCAAACCTGTTGAATGTAGTCGTTTTCCCATTGATTTACATTAAAACGATCTTAAGAGCCACATCTGTGTGTTGTGGCTCTTAAAAATAAATAACTCCACCTGCTGAATACTTTTTATCACTCTCCTACTAACCCTGTAACAGGCTTTTCCTCACAGCTCTCTAAAGCTCGTTTTCGTCCTTTCGTCCCCTTCCAGCTCAAGGACATGTGCTTTATCTCGGGGACGACAATGAGATCCGCAGCCTGGACGCCTCTGTGCCAAACTGGCGCTACGAGCTGACCTTCCAGGGCGACGCCAATGTGCGCATCGACGCCATGGACCTGCATGTGAAGACTAATCGCCTTTACTGGACCAACTGGCACATAGGGCGCATTTCTTACTTCGACCTGCCGTCCTCATCCTCCTCTCAAAACAGCAACCGAAACAGACGGCAGACCGATTCCCGGGTCATCAACTTCGAGGTGCTGGTGGTTTCGTTTTCGCTTGTGTTGCACGCAGTCCTGCCAGAGAATCGGATAAGCTAATATAAAATATGTATCCGTGCTGATTCTGATTAGATTCCAGAGCTGAAGATGCCCCGAGGCATTGCTGTGGACTGGGTGGCAGGGAACTTGTACTGGACCGACTCTGGCAGAGACGTCATCGAGGTGGCACAGATGAGCGGTGGACGCCACCACAAGACCCTGATCTCTGGCATGATCGACGAGCCTCATGCTATTGTGGTTGACCCCCAGAGAGGGTCAGTGGCAGACATGTAAACAGTTATCTGGGGAAAGATTAATATGATAGATGAATGTTTTACATCTTACTCTTTAGGAAAATGTACTGGGCTGATTGGGGCAACCATCCCAAGATAGAAACAGCAGCTATGGATGGAACCATGAGAGAGACACTGGTTGAAGAAAACATCCAGTGGCCAACTGGTGAAACACCGTCACACAGTTCTCCCTGATCTTCTGGTAAACATAACGAGGTCACCTTTAAACTTTCCTGATGCTGTTTTCCAGGTTTGGCGGTCGACTACTTCAATGAGCGTCTGTACTGGGCCGACGCCAAACTTTCCCTGATCTGCAGCGTGAGGCTGGACGGCAGCGACGTGGTGGTGGCTATAAACGCACAAAACAGTTGAGTGGCTTTCAGAGATGCTGCATCAAGATCATGAATGCTCTTCATGGGTTGGTTTGTGGCAGAATGTGTTGATAAGAACCATGAATAAACTGATCAGATATCAATTAAAAAAAAACAATAGCTGTCTGCATTCATCATCTTTGCACACTGATCAATCCCTTATTTTCTTTTGCAATGAAAATTAGTACTTTAGAAATATTTCCAAGGAATTTTGCGATATCTATGCTTTCGTATGACGGTAACTCTCCACGTCGATCACAGACTGTATATATAACCTGGCACCAAGTAAGGCTGAGACAGAACTGTAGTAGAAGCAGAAAAACAGGAGGGACTGATTGTAATTTAGCAGTGAACGGATTAAAACCGTTTGATTTGCTAGATGAAATAATCTTGAAACACAACTTTTATCTTGAAGGGTCTATTTATGTGCCCCTCTGTAGTCTGTAGGGCCACATGAAAAGCTACGGTGGGCCACATTTGACCCTCAGGCCTTGAGTTTGACACCTTACACATGTTTTATTAGTCCAGGACTCAGCTCCTGTCTTTGCTGCGTCTTTGTTTCTCCCGCAGAGCTCCGACATCCGTTCAGCATCGACGTCTTTGAGGACCACATCTACGGCGTCACCTACATGAACAATTCTGTGTTCAGAGTGAACAAGTTCGGGAGAGGACCCCTAGAGAACCTGGCGAATGGCGTGAACCACGCCACGGATCTGGTGCTGCACCACAGATACAAGCAGCCTGATGGTGAGTGAGGGCAAGAAATAGAACAAGCCAGAACAACAAGCTTAAAGTCAGCAACAACTTATGTTTACTGAACACTAGAACCACCAAGGTCTCAATTATGACTGTCCCTAAAATGGTTCTCATATTTAAAAAAAGAAGAAAAAAAAACAGTTGACCAGATTTGCTCATCTAATGCATGAAAAAGTCTACTTCACAGTTTGGGACAAATAACTTGGTGTTGGTGGCAGCATTTGCCTCCCAAAATAAAACGTGTTAGTTTGAAAAAGACCACAAACTGAATCATTTTACTAAAACTTGCAATGGGATGACACGCCACACACTTTTGATGTTCAGCTATAAAACCATCAGAATACTTGATGTTATGACAAAACACCTTTGTCTTTCTGTCTCTGAGAGCCTTGGACATTAAATAATCATTAATAACTTTCTTCTAGTTGTCCTAATACAGCATTTCAAATGTGTTTAGTGAACCATCTAAATTGTTGTTTGTTATTTCTTCCTCATACAAAATGAAATATCACCATGCAGTGATTTTGCATTAAATGAAATGCTATATCTTTCATAAATCAAATTTCACTCTAGTTTCTGAAACAGTTGAAAAGACCAGCAGTCATCCTCTCTAAACCTGAGGGTCACAATGACTCCCTCTAGTGGTTCTCAGAGGAATTGTAATCTCTGTTGATAGCATTTCAGCACTCCCTCTCCGCTTCTCTTTCTTCCAGTGAACAATCCCTGTGACAGGAAGAAGTGTGAGTGGCTCTGTCTGCTCAGCCCCAGCGGTCCGGTCTGCACGTGTCCCAACGGGCGCACCTTGGACAACGGCACCTGCGTGGAGCTGCCCACTCCCACGCTGTCTCCTCTCTGTACGTAGGCGGTGAGAGGAACATGAGGAGAAGATGCTGTGAGTGCTTCCGCATGACTTTGAGCTTTTGTCGTCTGCAGCTCCCCCCAGTGGTCCCTGCAACATCCAGTGCATGAACGGCGGGAGCTGCATCCTGAACGCCCACAAGCAGCCAAAGTGTCGCTGCCAGCCTAACTACAGAGGCGATCGATGCGAGATTGATCAGTGCAAGGACTACTGCAGGAACGGAGGCACATGCACGCCCTCTTATACAGGTATAAGAGGGCGTGCAGATAACATATGAGTTTAAGACATGGCTTCTTAAGATCCTTTCTTGCTCATCATCTAACATGCCTGTCCTCCCACAGGCTCCCCTACCTGCAGGTGCCCGACAGGATTCACAGGACCCACCTGCAACCTGCACACATGCAAGAATTACTGCAAGAATGGAGGCAACTGCACCGTCAGTGCTGGAAATCAGCCCACCTGTCGCTGCCCTGCTGACTTCCTAGGCGACCAGTGCCAATATAGTGAGTGTTCCCATCGTTTACTGTTGTGGCAGAAGGCAATACCTTGAGTTATTATTCATTACCAAGCAAATTATCATGAAAACAGGTGGCTTTTAGCACCAGAGACGGACTATAAAATAGCAGAGACCTCATTTTTAGCTACAGTACAAAATCTAATAAAGACATCATTGGATCTTATTTTTGGTGCCATTTGTGCCGTGCATTTCTCAAGCGCATTCATTAAGTGTTACATGTGTCCCTGTGTTTGAGCAGGAAGCTGTGAAGGCCACTGTCTTAATGGCGGTACCTGCCTGCAGAGCGAGACCGGCGCTAAGTCGTGCCGCTGTCTGCCGCAGTACATCGGCGACGCCTGCGAGATCGACAAGTGTCACTACTGTCGGGACGGCGAGTGCATCCCCAAGGATCGCTTCGTTACTACGGGGGATTTCACTTGTCGGTAAGATACAGTCACATATCGCAGCTTTCATATTTAGAATCACTCTTGGTGAAAAAAAAACAACTTTCTTAAATAAATTTATCTTTTATTTTAGTAACATAATGGCACAGTAAAATAGCTACTAGATATGTGGGGTAAAGAGAATTATAAAGTTGCTCAGCATTGTTTAGCTTAAGAACATCATGATCAGGAATGTGGTCATGATCATGGTGAGTCAGGAAATGCCTACAGCAAAATAGTTACTTGCTCAGACGTGTCCGCATCTACAGTCAAAACAAATATTAAGAAGTTTAAATGACTGATACTGTGACAGAGAAGACTGGAGAAGGGGAAAAATCTCTGAAGCTAAATGTTAGAGAGCTTTAGCAAACAGTGGCACCAAGACTCCATTACAACCACAAAACTACTTGCCATCAGAAACATTGAAGCCTACTTCTAAAATAATTTCATTGGGTTTTCCACCAAGATCATGATAACCAGGTTCACCAGAACAACCAGAAGTTCAATGTTACATGATTCTGTCTAAAAAATATATTTACAAATATAGATTTTCTTTCTGCACCAGTAAATATATATTTTTTTAATCTGTGATTTTTTTAACCCCTACAAAAGCGGCCATAGTGTTCCTCGTATCGTGGATAACATTAACCTCTCTCCTCTGGTTCTTTTCTGTCGGCCACAGCTGCCCAAATGGCAGAAACCAGCCCAGCTGTTACACATGTGACCCCAATGAGTACTGCGCGAACGGCCAGTGCTCTATAAATCCCATCACCCTCCTTCCAGAGTGCAGGTAAGGAGGATAGTGTGTTGGTTTTGTTGTCTTCACTGTGCCATCGCACTGGAATAATGACAACCTTTGCTCTTGTGCAGATGCTCTGCTGGCTGGTCAGGGCATCGCTGTGAGTCTGTGGCCAACACCACAGAAAGCACCGGTTCAGGTGGACGTAAGTTGTTGCTTGAAATCAGCATGAAAGTTGATATCATGATTAGACTGGCTGTTTTTTTACATTCCTGTGTGTGCGTGTGTGTGTGTGTGCGTGTGTGTGTGTGTGTGTGTGTGTTTGCAGGCACAGCCTCTATCGTGGTCACGGTGTTGATCCTGCTGCTGCTGGTTCTCCTCGCCGCAGGGGCCTTGTTGTGGTACAGGAAAAGAATGAGAGGGTCCGTAAGACTCTGACAACCCAACCTCTCTATACTTTTGTTCTCTCTTTCTACCTTTCTGTTCTTCTTTATTTATATTTTTTTAGTTGATTTCACTTTTACTCTCCTCTCTCTAATCTCTTTTGCTCCTCAGGTCTAGCCGGCCCGGAAAAACCGGCTCCAAGCGCTTGCGGTAATGGTTGCCAGGCGTTCCTCCGTACTTTGCATTTCTCCGTTCTGCACTCTGATTCTCTCTCCTCTCCCTAATCATACGTTTTGGTTGCTGCGCAGTGTTGGGTCCTGTAGTCGATGTTTGTGCCATTTTTACTGGTGTTTCTGAGCCTACAGGATCAGTTTCCTCTGAGCAGATCTATTGAAAAAAGAAAACATTAAATAGATCTGCCTGTATCATGGATCTAGAGCTTTGATGTTCTTGTCCATCATTGTGCTGTATTGTACTGTGGTGTTGTTTGTATTGTGGCATTGTTTTTTCATAATAACAGTCCCCAAAGAGCTAGGAGATTCTGTGAAGATAGACTAACTTGAGATGAATTTGCAGTAAAATATAGAGCTTAATATCCAGGCCCACATGGTCTGGACCTTCGCTACATCAGTGCTGCTGATTTGTGTTTGTGTCTTTGTTGTGGTGGACATTTCCCTGCTTGCAGTGATCAGACTCAAATGAAATCGGATCAGGAAGCCTAAAGTCTGACTGTGAATTTGATGTTTAGGGCGAAGGGCTTCCAGCACCAAAGGATGACCAACGGGGCCATGAATGTCGAGATCGGAAACCCCGCTTACAAGATCTACGAGGGAGAGCCGGACGATGATGCCGGGGAGCTCCTGGATGCAGATTTCACTCTGGACCCAGACAAGGTAGATTAAAACTATCGGTCCCGATTACGTTGTCTTTCCAAAGTATTCATAGCCCTTGAATTTGTTTAAAGGGTTACATTTCAGCCATAAACATAATTTTATTTTGTGGGAATTTTATGACAGACCAACACAAAGAGTCACGTATGATGTGTAAAAAAAATAATGCATATTAAGATTTTTTTTGCTGCTAAAAATCTTTAAAGTGTGACACGAAGCTACTTTGAAGACTTTAGAGCATCCTTTCGCTGAAGGTCTTGGGTATTTCTCCTCCAGCTTTGGACATTTACAGATGGACTTTTAAGTCCATTGCTCTCTCAAAAAAAAAAAAAAAGGTCAAGCTCAATCAGATGAGATGGAAAGTACGGAGCCCCCTAGGCGACATGAGAAAAAAATATGTATTTTGCGTTCCCTCGCAATAAGTTTTGTGTTCCCTCACAAAACTATTTTGTATACAATCACAAATGTCAATTTCAGATTTCAAATATATACACATCTAAAGAGCCTCAGTGAAAACATGTCTATATGTTCTTAAATATTTGGTGCAAAAGCCAATTTATTCACTGCATGTTTATGTCTGTGTAAGGTTGAGATGGAACCGCACATGAAAACGGCTCTTTATTAACTATTCAGACTGCCAACACAAAAGAGACACAATCAAAACAGTCAGATGACTTTATTACCCCGTGATAATAACTCAGAAATAGTCCAAATAGTTTGGATGTATTTTTTCTTTCTTTCCTTTTTACATAAAGTTTTGGTTTATATCTTAGAAAGGATGGAAAGCCCATGTTTGGCCTGTTTTGCTTTTGTATTTTGCACATAGGTTTGTGGTGCATTTCTATCCTAAAGAAAAACATATAAAACTTCTGTTATCTCACAAACAAGATATTAACATGCATAGAAAAACGTTACAAAAATCTTATATTAAAGCAGAAACTACCGTGGCCACTGTAAGAAAGACTTTCAGTATTCAATTATGCTGCAGGAACTGATCGGTACGTTACTGCGAGGGAACGCAAAAGAAAAAATAAATTCCCATTTCTCCTAGGGTCCACCAAAGGATAAATTATCAAGTTTTGCAGCAGATTCTGATTTGAACTGAAGTCTGGGCTTTGACTGGGCCATTTTAACACATGAATATGGATTATATTTTGCTGTAAACCAATCTATTCCAGACAGTTTCTAAAGGGTTGTTGAAATGCTTGAAGGTTTTTTCATTTAGCATTCTCCTGTCAACCCTGACCAGCTTCCAAATCCTAGCTTGAAAACAGCTTCCCCTCAGCATGATTCTGCCTCCACCATGTTTCACCAGGGGCTGATTTTTAGTCTGAATTTTCCATCCAACAGCATTTTCAATTTGTACCAAAGCTACCTGAGCTGTGAATCTCTGCAGCTCCTCCAGCGTTACATCTGGCCACTCTGCTTGTTCAATTAATGCTCTCCTTGCCCCGTGCATTTGTTTTTATTTAGGGGCAGCAAAGTAAAGTAATACAAATGCATGCCACACTTTTATAGAAATAGAAAACTGTTTGGTCTGCCACGTCAAATAATTGAGGTTTGGGGCTGAAACATAATGAAATGGGAAAAAATTCCAAGTGTATAGATAATCCTGCAAGGCAGTAGATGGTGACTGTATTTGCTAACTGGGATTATTTTGTCTCATTTCTTCTTCTCAGCCCACCAACTTCACAAACCCTGTGTACGCCACCCTGTACATGGGCGCTCACAACAGCCGCAACTCCCTGGCCAGTACAGACGAGAAGAAGGAGCTGCTATCGCGTGGAGACGAGGAGCCCCTGGTGGACCCCCTGGCATAGACTGTCCATCACCTTCATTATACTACTCCAAAACACACCATTCTTCTTGCCTTTTAAAGAAAAAAAACTAAACCACAAAAAAAAAAAAGAAATCAATAAGAAGTGTGAGAGAAAATCGCTTAAGTGTGAACACTGTATAAAATGTACAAAATGAAGGACTACTTTTGTATGTGATTGCAGTATTATATTTTGTTCTTTAGAGATTCCTCTGGTCAAAAGTAAGACAACAAAATAGCATTTTCTATGAGAGATTTTTAATTTACACTTTGTCCCTCACCCTTTACCTAAATAGCCACTACCTCTGTGAGTAACAAAAGAAAATACAGAAAAACCGTGAAATGGAAAGAGGAAAATCAGAAGAAAAGATGCTACCATTGGGGCAATTTTAATTTTTTTATTTTTGTATGAATTGTATAGGTGAGAAAACATAACGTTCCATTTCAACCAGTGCCAACTGCTTGTTTGTGTTGACTTTGAGCGAGAAAAGGGTAAAACTTCGACTTTTCTCTGAATCGTTACGTAACGTCGTCCTGCAGGACAGCGTGAGAGTTTGTGTATAGCACATGTAAAATGTCCTAACCAGACGTCAGCTACAGTATTTTCCTCATTCATTTTGTTTCTTTTTTTCCTTCAGAGAACAATGTTCATAAAATGATTGTGTTGTCTTCCTTGCACAGAACCGCACGCTTTAAGGTACTGCAGGCTTTTTTTTTTTTACCGTAAGCTGTAAAGTTAGTGGAGTTTCTGGAGGCGTGTTTGTGGCACTGCAGGATGATGATGTTGCATGTGTCCGTACAGGGAGATTACAGATGTTACAGATGTTATGGTGGCTGATTTGCAGATACGAAAAGTCTGATGTACAGTAGGTGTCATATCTGCACTATTTAGCTCTATGTTACAACGGTCTTCCTCTGGGTGAACAGGAAGGGGTGGAGCTTTTTTGCTTGTCTTTTCATTTCTCTGTGTATTTCTTTGTAAAGACCAGAAAATGCCCATCTGGCTCTATGAATAAACGTATCTGTTTGCCTTTCGCACATCAAAGTCTGTACGTTCGCAGCTCTGACGTCTGAAGTGCATTATGTTCATCCTGTCCTTAGCAGTTCTCTCTTTATTCTCTCCTCTGTGCCCTGCTGCTGCTAACGCTGCCGGTCTGGTCCTTACGCTCGGCCTCTGTCCCCAAAATGCTGCTTCTGTCAGAAACGCGTCAGCCATATCTTAACTCTCGGATGAGTTGACACAAGTCTTCAATGTGACGACGAGTTGTGCTTTGCTTACCTGTCCAGTGTTATTTTGCGCTGTTTAGTGTCTGTTTTTGTCTTGAAATCCAGAGAAGTACAATCATTTTACCTAAAGAACACTTTTGCAGAATCGTGCGTGCGTTTCCAAGACTTTTCTTTTGGATTGGTCATTTTTGTTACTTTTCAATCAGAAATGACTCATAGCTTTTATATAGTACGCCATGCATGGAAGCTCTGACGTTCTTTTGAAAAGAGAGCAATGTTTCATTTTTGCTGGAGTACTTTCCAAACTAAACAACGAGATATTGTCATAAATAAAATTTTTAAAATTGTACAGACAACCAGCGAGCGTGAGTGTTTGTTTACATCCTGTTAAAACGTGAAGAAGGTCAATGGAGCAAACAGGTAAAATGATTCCTGGCTGGTTATTTATTTCTGTTAGCATAGCAATGATGATAAAACACTTTTCAGTCTGTACATAGGGGCTGTAGTACATTATTAAAAGCAGGGTTTCCTCCAGAAAACTTGCTTAGCCTGATGGTCGGCGCGCCGAGGCGGTCCACCAGCAGTCCACTGTGTTTTTGTATTAAAAAATGTTAAGTAGACAGGAAATGTAAAACTATACCTAGGTAATTATATGTTATGGGAAAAACATCGCCAGTGAAATATTTAAACCCACAACTAGTCTTTAAAAACAACTAATCAAACAATACAATTAAAATGAATATCAATTATTTGCACTTCCGTTTAATCCAAATTAAGTCAGAGGCTTCATAAGGCCCCCCGGGGCTTCAGGGGCCCAATAAATGCTAATATTTTAACACAAAGCACAGATATATAAATGTAACATTTGTTTATTGAGATTATCAATGCTGTCTAATTTGATTTAATGGCTTCAGCATACATAAATTAAAAGATTTTAAAGTGTTTTAACATTTATATGTAAGATTTTAAAGAGCTGGCAAGTTTACTTTGTAAAAGATCAAAGAACAATATTCATAGTTAAACAGTTTTGTTACCATAGCAACAATCTGGTGCTGTGAATTTGAGCCCTGTGTGTTCACAAATACAAATTAGTGAACTGCAATTTTAACTGATTGTTTCTTAGGTTGGCCAATTAAACTACTGCCCCCTCTCCTAGATTTCACGAAATCTACAAAGCTGTTAGAGGTGCTGATGTTTTTAGCAGCAAGAGGGGCCCTTCAGTCAAATTCTGTTCAAGGCCTCAGGGTCTTCTGACAAACTGTCTGCAACCTCTTGACTCCCAACATCTGCTTTCATCACATCATAAAATGTTGCATCTTTTACCTTCAGGCCAGTTATTTGCTTTGTTTTAGACATTGACTGCTTTTCTTGCTGATAGGTCAGCTTCACTTAAATTATATTATTATTACACTTCTGTTTTTGCCATTTTGGCTACTCTTTGATCCACTGAAACTGGGTTTCAGTTTTCTTCCATGTCCATTTTTGTTGGCGTGCACAGTAAAACATTTGTAATCACACAAAAATGCAACATAACCATCAACTTACTACCAAGATTCTCAGATTGAACCATGTCAATTGTCCACTTTAAATACATATAACAAATTCTGTTGAATGTAAATTTATTAATTTATTTGAGAAAAACCCAAACCAATAATCATCTTACATTTGATTACAGTTATATAAAAAATACACTGTGATTCACATGAGACATGTAAAGAAAAAAATAAACAATTTGGTAAATCTTTCAAAAGGATGTGATTTGTTTAGTTATGTTTTGATCGATGAGAGAAAGTCTTTCAGTGAACTTCAAAGTAACCATTAAGTCTTATTTATTATAAAACATCTAACATGATAGAACAAAATGTGGAAATTCAGATTCAATTTGTCAGAATTTTGGATTTAAAATTCACTTAATGCAAAACAAAAACTTCACTGGATGCCTTTAGCCTTCAGCTCCTCCTTGACTCTGCTCAGGTAGTTCTCATCTGGATATCCATAACTGTGAAAGCAGAAAATATAGAAGGTTTAATACATGAAACCAAATGCTGACACAGAGTGAATGCAGAGGCGTTAAATTAGGGAACCGTACCACTCTGGTCCTCCTGACATGGACGTTTTGTGGTGGATGTCATTCCAGGTCACCATGTTATCCGCCCCGGTTGTCCTAGAAGCTCCAACAGTGAAAATGAGCTTCTGCTCAAAAGCTTTTTTCAGGAGCAGCAGAACTTCATTGCCCTCTTTGTTGTCTGGAAGATATGCTGTTCTGACAGCTCCTGAATGGTATTGACCAGGATTTGGATGATTTTCCTGCAAGGTAGAAAGGAAAAATTCAGGTTAATGGTAGCCGTCTTAAACTACATGCTAAGTTACTGATATAGATAATATGTGCTTAGACATTACCATCTGTTTTCCACTTGGAATGTCGTAGGTGATGAATATATAGCCACAACCTGGAAATCCAGGGAGGGATAATTGACACTTATTCCAAGTCATTTTTCCATCAGGTTGGTTTCCCTTCATCACACCAAAAACATCCTTGCATATTGGACAGATGGGTCCACCGTGTTTCACTGCATTTTTCAGGCACTGCTCACAAAATTCATGTTTACACTTCAGCTGCTTTTTATCAGTAAAATCGGACATACAAATTGAACATTTGTCATCTTTGCTGTCCCCTGTTGCGCCCTCTCCTGCTAATTCTTTATTGTTTTTTGTTGAATGACCATTAACTCCAGCACCAGTGGAACTATCTTCAGAACCACTGAACCTAGTGGCACGATAAGGTGGAGGAAGTGGCATGAATGACGTCATCATCTTCTGGTACAGACGCAGCAGAGCTCTGACAGCATGGTTCTCCATTGCTGGGTTTCCTCCATGTCCTTTATATGATGGTTTGACATTAACTTTGCCCTCACTGATGCTGGATTCCTTAAAATCGACATTGAACTTAGCTTTGATCACTGTAAGGTGGTTATCATAAGAAGACTTCAGGTTTTTCCACTGGTCCTTGTCTATGGTCAGACCTTCATCAGCAAGATCATCTTTGATTGTCATGTTGATTTTCACCAGGAGATCACCA
Source organism: Xiphophorus couchianus (assembly GCF_001444195.1). Classification (NCBI taxonomy): domain Eukaryota; kingdom Metazoa; phylum Chordata; class Actinopteri; order Cyprinodontiformes; family Poeciliidae; genus Xiphophorus; species Xiphophorus couchianus. Next base: position 18,961,735 of record NC_040247.1, on the reverse strand, counting down.
CTGAAGTTTGAAGACGAAGACCAACGTTCAGACTCTTCATAACCAGTGCTGGTTTTATGTGATGGTTTTAACATTGGATCAAGAAGCTTTTGCTGGCAACTTGGTCCAAAAACTGTTATTTCTTCAGAGGATATGTTGGCTAAAAGTTTGCTTTCCTTGTTCATGATGACTTTCAATGCTCTGTTCAACTGATCTGGATCTGCAGAGATGGGAGAAAAAACTGAACCATTGGAATCAGCTAAGCATTCCTGGACAAGATCTGTAAACTTTGTCTTTGCTTCATTTGGTTTTCCGTCTTTACGCTTGGATTCAAATTTCACAACGACCTCTGATTTGATTTCAACTTCATTCTCATCCAGTATGCGCTGTAGTTTGTCCTTGTAGATGCGGCTCACATACAAGAATTGATTCACTGACAGAACACAACTTTCATCCATTGTTTGATTCTCCACAGGAATGTCTCCTGCTGTAGAAATTGGTTTCTTCTGTTCTTCACCGTGTGCTTTGTCCTGGATAAAAAGCAAAATTCCACCATTAAAGAACAAACAATATCTATTTTATAATGTATGCATGTGTTTAGAGTGCGTACAGCTGGTGGCTCGGAATCGACATCACTGGTGTTTACAGAAGCAGCTGGAGGAGTCGGATTCACTGGAGGAGTCGGATTCACTGGAGGAGTCGGATTCCCTGGAGGAGTCGGCTTCACTGAAGCATCGTCTGCTGCTTGTGGATTTTGCTTTGGTGTTCCCACCATTACAGACAGAATGGTGACTAATTCCTTCTCTAATTTCTTTTCTGATTTTTTGTCTTTTGTATAAAGTTTTTCACCACTCAACTTCTGAAGCTCCTTGAGGCCTTCAAAATAAACAGAAAATTGAATGAAAAATAAATATAGTTGTCAATAGTTTGCAAAGCCATCATTGTGGTATATCAATGTATTCAAAATAAAGTTTTCTTTTTATGGAATTAGATTAAGAGGAAGTTGGCGAGTTTGTAACATGCTGTATGTGAAAACACAGTTGTACAGTACCTGGTGGAGGTGAAACCACAATCACAGCCCGCTCATCTGGTAGAAGCTCTTGAAGTGTGCAGTCTATTTTAGGTGCGTTTTTGCTGAACCAAGTCTGAAAGGCTTTTTGTAGATCTGTCTTCTTTTTGTTTTTATCCAACCACTTCAACGACAGAGTCAGTAGGACTTCTTCTTTTAGAGGCTCCTTTGCAGCCTGTAATAATTTTAAAAGTAGACCACACGATTATTTAGAGCTATTCACTTCTGTATTTTTTACTCAGAATGGTTTATACTCTTCCTAATAATCAATGAGAAATGTTTATCATTTCTGACCACCTTCTTCCATGTTTCCCCTGATTCCCTATATTGTTTATCTGTGTTAACGAGCTCCAAATGAAAGGTCTCTTAGCCATAACCCTAATCTTTACCTCCCTTCACAGATTCTCCATCAGATTCAGATTAGGAATCTAGTTGGGTCGCTCCAAAACATAAATATTACTTTCAGAAGATTTCTTCAAACCTAAATCTATTGGTGAGTTTTAATTATGCTGCATTTCTCTTCAGAAAATCTAAATAAACACTATAAACTCCCTGCCCAGCTGTAACTTTTAACATTTTACTGTTGCAGTCATAATGTGGACATTGTATGGATACTGCATGAACACAAGAACTGCTAATAATATTTCCATGTTTTCTAAAAAGCAGACAGAAAATGTATATTTTTCAGAAATTAAATTTCAATGAATCTGATTTTTCAACTTGTCTTCATTTAATCTTGATAGCTTTTAATTTTTTTCATTTCATCAGCAATAAAATTCTATTTTATTTTTATTTGTACCTTTTTAAATGCCATAATATTCTGTTAGTTCTGAATTCTAATGTTTTATTGTTTATTTACATCTTTGGAGTTTTCTTACTGCAAATTACAACTACATTTCCTTAATTTTACATTTTTTATCACATTTGAAGAAGCAGACATTTAGGCTTTCAATACTGATCATATCTTTGGCCTGCTGGATGGATTCCAGTAGCCTTTAATGCTTTCACTCGATGTTTATCTGGAGTGGCTGAGTTGCTAAAGTTCACACAGAATGGTCGGGACATTGTGTGATTGTAAAGACAGAAAATGTCAGGAAAATAAAGATTATAATTGATGTTGCAATTTTAACAATAGTATCACAATAAGGTATTTTTTCTTACAGAATGCAACCCTGTCTGAGTGATTATTATTTTACTGAATCTGATCCAATTGTTTTTTATCCTCAATAGAGCACTTTGTGTCATAATTATCGGTATGAAAAGTCCTCTATAAATAAACTGTAATCAACTAATTTCTGGATCTCTGGTGTGTATATCACTATATATTTCATTGCTTCTATGGCTCCTAAACTTTGATCTCTGTTTTAACAAGTGAGTGTATCTGTATCCACCTATTTACAGCTTATAAACTTTATGGACTTTGCCTCAGTGTTTGTTGTTCTAATGCAAACCTCCAGCCTGAAAACAAAACCTCGACACTTGCTCTCACACTTCCCAGTAACTTTAGCTGTTACACAGATTATATCAAAACAATGTATAATCACAAGACATTGCTTGGTATTTTCTCGAAATATATCAATAAGTCAAAATGGTGGACAGTGCTGAGTTTTATTTTATGAAAACTCAGCAGCTATCTCCTAAAACGAAAGCAAACAAACTTGCGAATACATCTTAGACTATATAACGAATTAATTAAATTATATTAAATAAAATACGCACAAAATAAACGAGAGATGTTCAGAAGACATAATTTCAAACCGGCATATTAAATGTCTGTAACCCACCTGAGATAATTCATTCGTGTTATCCTGGTTTACAAAATCCATGCCTTCGTCGTCTGCCTGGTTACTCGCCATTTTGATTATCTTCTTTCTTTCTTGAACACAAAACGAGCCTATAAACGACAGAAATTTAGCTCAGATCACAAACTTGTTTTGTTAATCAACATGAGGGGGAAAAAAAGGCTGACGGGTTTTTTTGTTCTGCTTCACTTTCGATTATAAAAACAAACCTAAACTGAAACATTTCTCTACGTTTTTGTTAACATTTTGTCAACACAGGCTTTATCTCGATGTTATTTTCTGAGGACTTTCACAGTTTAAGCGTTAAAACAACAAATAAAACACCAATTAAATCTTGTGACGCGCTTACCTTGGCCTGTTCGCCACCACCACACTTCCTCGTAAATGAAAGTGAAAGCAGCTGCGTGTCAGAAACAGCGTCACTCCAAAGTCTGCGCAAATATTCCGTTCCGTAAGAAAAGACATTTAATTAACTTGATTAACTTAATTAACTAATTTAATCAACATTCATCTCATGACAACAATCTCATTAGGCTGTAGTCATGAGGTGATTTTATAGTGCAACAATATTGTCGTAGAAATACCTTGTCTCAACTATTAATAGGACATTAACCGACCCTTTCACAAAATGGGTTTTGTTTCACGACTTAACACATAACAACAACTTCGCCTGTTGAGAGAATAGAAACGTTTTTTCAGAATTAAAATCAACTCGGAGCGGAACATCAAATTCTCGTGGGAATTCTCGCGAGAACCGCAGTTTGAAACAACCAGTAAACCAGTAGATGGGGCCGATTCAGAATTCATACAAAATAAATGGGATACAAAAACATGTTAAGCCTACCCCACAAGAGAATATGATCTGGATAGTATTGATATATGTTGAGAACTTAAAACATTTATTTGAGTTTGTTTGTTTTTATTTGAGTGGGTTTGTTTACTCTAATCACATTATTTCAATCTTCACACACATCTTCACATAATACATAATTTACTGTTTTGATCTGTTGTTTTTCTTTTTGTTTGTTCTTAGCACTATGTGGTGGTAATTGATTAGGTGATAGGATACATTATGTCTAGTGCTGTATTTGCTTGCAGTGATTCTGTGTTACAGCTTCTTTTTTAAAACTGACTATAGCAACTTTTGGAGTTACCCGACTGTGTCCACACTTTGCTCAAGAAATTCAAACATGTTTGTTTGACAGTGACTGAAAATAGTGAACTTCTTTATCATGTATGTAAATAAAGAAATGTTATAAACTGGATCTAGTGACCCATTTTCCTTATGACTCTTAAAGGCAGCATAGTCTTGATACCTTCAACTCTAAAACAAATAACACTCTATGTTATGATCCAGTGTTGGATTTGAATTTATTAAAGGATACAGAATTCATGAAAAAAATTTCAGATTAGTTTATCAACATAGTACATAATTTACTAATTGCTTTTAGGAAACAGCAATGTTTGTCCATTCTATGTCAAGTGATAAATAAATCCTTCTGCATTCTTATATTATCAAATCAATCAATAAGATTATTTTTCAAGTGACACCAAGTCATATTTACATTTACAAGCAATTGGGTAAAATAAGATCCAATCATTTAAAACTTCAGTAGAGTCCATGTTCCCAACCAGCCATTGTTTTTCAATAACAGAGGGTCTAGATGCTACAACCTCTGAATGAAGCAAAGCCTAGTACAATGGCTGTTTTTTAACACATGTGTAAATTTGTGAAATATTCTTTAAAGCAATTCTTATTAATTAATAAATAATAATAATAAAATAACCTTTACTGATCAAATGAAAACAAAACATGCAAATATTCCAGTATTTTTTTTATTGTTAATTTCAGTTGTAAAATAAATCATCACTCTCTCAGAGTCACTCTATGCCTTTAGCTTTCAGGTCCTCCTTTACTTTGCTCAGGTAACTGGGGTCAGGATATCCAAAACTGAAAGCACATGAAAGACGGACATAAAGTATTAAACCAAAGGCAACCATAACAAGAAATAGATATTAACGTAACACAAACTGAGTGACTGTACCTCTGCGGTCCTCCTGTCTTTGATGTCTTGTGAGAAATATCATTCCAGATCACCTGGTTGTCCAACCCGCTTGTTCTGGACGTCCCAACAGTGAAAGTCATTTTCTGGTCGAAAGCTTTTTTCAGCAGTTTCAGAACTTCTTGGCCTTCTTCGTTGTCTGGAAGATATGCAGTTCTGGTCGTTCCCTGATATGGTTGTCCAGGATTAGGATGCTTTTTCTGTGCGGTAGAATGAAAGCGTTAACTCTGAGCCAGAAATAATAAACAAAGCAATTGTTTTATGACTAGTAATGTATTCATCAAGGTTTTTACCGTCTGTTTTCCATTAGGAAAAGTGTATGTGATCATTATGCTGCCACAGCCTGAGAATCCAGGGAGGAATGAAGAGCTATTGATCCATGTCATTACTCCGTCAGGCTGGTCTCCCTCCATCACACCAAAAACATCTTTGCATACAGGACACATGGGTCCAGTGTGTTGTACTGACGCTTGGAGGCACTCATCACAAAATGTGTGTTTACACATTAGTTGTTTCTTTTTGATCAACCAATCCAAGCATATTGGGCAGAGATCATCTTTACTGTCCCCTGATGCTCCTGTCTTAGTTGATGCTTCAGCATTTTGCTGTGCTGTTGGTGGGATCAGTGAAGGTTGACTGGAGTCCTCTTTCCTCTCATTCTCACAGCTGGATTTCATTGGCAAGTCACCCAACCCAGTGGTATCACTACGTCGGGTTAGGCGCAGGGGACGTGCGATAGGCTTCTTTTTCAGCAAAAAGTTTTTGAGGGAAGGTTTGGCCCTACATGTTTGGAGGGATTGTTTGTTTTTACTGTTGCTGGGTTCAACATTCAGATCAGATTTAGCTTTGACATTAGCATCTTCAACAGAAGTAATAACCGGTTCGCTGCTGTTTTCCACTGTTGGTGATTTTGTCTGTTGGTTGGTTGTTCCCTGCTGTTTTCCTTCGCTGTTTTCCAGTTGCTTATTGTCTTCCACTTTTAGTGATTTTGTCTGTTGGTTGGTTGTCAAGTTTATCCTCAGTGATGTACCATCTGATGTAGGTTTGTGCTGTTCAGCAGGTGTGTTTGTTTTCTGCATCGCATTCAGGACTGCACTGAATTCATCTTGGCTTTGCTTTGGACCACTAACAATAACTTCTTCAGATGACATGGTGAGCAAAAGTTTGTCCTTGTTTCTCTTGATGACTTTTAATGCATCACTCCACTGATCTGGATCTACAAACTTGAGAGGAATCACTGCCTCACCTGAATCAGCAGAGCAGCTCTGTGAGAGATCAATGAACTCATTGAGAGCTTCATGGGGGTTTCCATCTTCCTGTTCAGCTTCAAATGTCACATGGACCTGTGCCACCATTTTAATTTTATTCTTCCTCTCAATCTGTTTAACTCCTTCCTTGTAGATGCGACTCATGTACCAGAAGTGGTTCAGCGGCAGAAGGCAACTTTCTTGAGCTTCTCCTTTAAGTTTTCTAGGAGGAAAGGTTTCTGCTGTCAAGGTGCAGGGATTACTCTGTTTGACAGGGAGGACCATATTCTAAAATGATAATAAAAGACAAAAAAGAAAAACCCAGTAAAAATATGCAGCAGTGTCTACACAGGTGATTTCTTCTCTCCCTTAGTTTATTTTGCTGCTATTGACTGTCTGCTGCCAAGATTATTGCTGGTTCCACGGCACCCTTGATTAGCAGAGAATAAATTGGTAAATTTATTTGGTTTACCTTGTGCTGTGAGACGTTAACTAAAGTGAGGTCTGTTCTAGAGTGAAAGGGTTTTAATTGTAGGACATTGGGAATATGGTTAAAGTGTTTAAAGTGGCTGGCGACTGGATGAGAGTGGGGAATGTATATTCTATTTAAGTTATAAATCAATTCACCCTCTTTTACCCCATTTAGAGCCTTCAGGGTTTTCCCTTTAACTCAAAGTTGTTATTTTTTTTTAAAGAAAAGATTATTTACATTGCTTTCCTTGTTATAGTCGCTTCACCACTGCCCCATGTTTTCTCCATCTGTGGCTAATGGCTCTCACTGTGCTTCAATGCAGTCCCAGCACCTTAGAAATGGCTTTAACATTATTTCTCTTCTGTTCTTGACTTTCTTGAGATCATTAGGTGTTCCTTTTTGAGATCTTTTAGCCTACTTCATGTTGTCCAATGGGGTGTACTTCAGTGTTTTTTCAGTTATACAAGTCGGACAGCAATTAAGTCTTATGGTTGGTAAATTATGAATTATCTAGTTCAGTTGAACTCTTAACTATTTAATAAATAAATCGAATGGAATCACTAAACTACGGGAAAAGAAACTTTAAAACACAATTAAAGTCATTGATTCATTAACAAAGATGTGAATATACTACTTTCTTGGTCTACAATTATCAATGGCAAATAAGACAAAACATACATTGGTTTCAACCTCCATGGCCTGTTCGTTTTCCTGAAACTTTGCTGAAATTCTGGATGTATTTGTCCTTCAAAAAACAGGAAATATTAATTGTAGAGTGAAAAACATTATCTGTGTTAGAGGTTATGCAGACATGTTAATGTTATTACATTGCTCCTTGAGATGCGTTTTTACAAAATGCACAATGGAAATGATAAAAAACAATGTTGTCAATTGAGATGGAAGCTGGGTGTTACGATCAAGGTTAAACGTAGAGAAATTAGCCAACTGACAGCAACAAAAAAAGTGCCATCAAATAAGAAAATCCAACACAATACCTGTCCATACCGGAGGATACCAGACTGCCAAGCAATGCCTCCCAACTTTGGATAGTCAGCTCAAAAAAAAGAAAAAACACTAGAGAAGCAAAGGCTGAAAGAATAAACCGGAGGTTCTACAAGACACTATTGAAAGTGTTCTGTCAGAGGCAGACCGTAATAAGATCAAGCAAGATTCACCCTGAACTGAAACCAAATAAATTCTGTAGAAGCAGATTTCAGAAAGAGTTATTACAGAAAACTATGCACCATGCCCGTAAAAGCTGAAAACACTTCCAGTCATGAGGCGTTGGTATTCTAGCAATCTGGCAGAACAAGGTCCAGAATATAAACACAGCAACAGAAGAGTTGGACTGTATTTGTACCAACAACAATCCTAGTAAAGGATTAGTGTAAGTCCTCACACTTTATTTGAAAGAAAATAAGAAATCTGAGAATTTTAGTTTTAATGGTTGGTATAACCTTTTATTGTAATATATTGAAAGGATTGAGCTTTTGTTTGGCTTGAGATATTTTTCTATGCTTTTAAAAAGGGTCTAAAATAAGGTGTTTTTTAAAATTATTTTAAACCTTGTTAAATATATTTTGCGTCCACCCAAATGGCTGAGTGCTTTCGGAATATTTTTTGTTACAGTCTTAAAGTATTAAGGGGCAACAATGCTATTTGTATCATGCAAATCACCCAGTGCATGTATTTCTCTCTTTATAATGAATAGAACAGATTTTTAACGTCCACCAGAATAGAAAAGTGGCTATGGATTACCAACAGATAATGAATCCTAACGCACATACGGCTCACCAACTTTCATTAGCTATGTCCTCCAAACTGCATGTCACTCAAGTTAGGTAAACAATTCATAAAGAGCTTCATGGTTTTCCATCACCAAGCAGTTCCATCCAAGTCCCACATTATTAAATGCAAGGCAAAGTTTTGGATGTAGTAGTGTAAAGTGAATAAGTATGCCTCTCTTTCTGGTAATCAGTAAGAGGTTGTTCTTCAGTTCTTATTCCAGGAAATAAAACTCTGAATGCTTCAAGATACAAGACAAACTGGACAATTAATTGCTTCCAATTGGGAGCAGTTCTTTCCTATTCCAACATCACCCTGCAGAGCACAATGCAGGGTACATAAAGATATGTATGAGTGAATTTAATTTCAGTAGACTTGGTTAGTTGCGCAGTCCTCACTTCAGCCTAATAAAATGAGGCAGAAACTGTGAAACAGGCCCCACCCAACATCAGTGTCTGATCTCATAAATGCGTTCTTGGAAAATTGGTCAAATATTCCCAGAAGCACACTTCTAAACGTTGGAAAAATGTAAAGTTTTATCTGCAATGGGTGGGCAGATATTATGTTAAACCCTGTGGATTAAGAATTATACCGCACCGTTGGTACTTGTGACAGGAGATACGCAAATACCTTTGGAAATATAGTACAATTTTACACATGGAAAAGATGAACTAATCACTATAAACTGTTCTGAATTTTTTGGCTTTTTACAATTTAAATCAAGGGTGCCACAAATCACAAACTGTCTTTTAGAATATTTGTAACAGCAGTCCAGTGAAGATGATTGAACAAAAACAGGTGTAATCCATAGGTAGATGGATGATCAATCCATCAATCAAATTTGTGTAGCACATTTTAGCAACAAGGCATTTCAAAGTGCTTTACATCATAAAAACGCAATAATGTAATAAAAACATCATAGTCACAAATTGGAACCCGTCATGTTGGACGTTACTTGCTTAACCCACATGCAGAACACAGACAGGAGATGGAGGAATCAGATAAATTAAATTTATTGATGAACAGATCAACAGTTAGTGAAATGTGAGCAACTTCAAGACCCACTGGATCCGGGGCGTCAGCGATCTGAGGACTGGGGAGATGACAGGCAAGTGGGTTGTAGGAATTATGGGGAAGGAGTAATGGAGCGGGCTTACTGGGAGAGATGAAGTGGATCCGCCAGGGAGGTAGATGGTTGGGACGCTGGAGTCTGGGTTCTTGCGCAAGAGAGAGGTGCAGTTCAAAGGTCCAAAGGGTGGCACGTCGGAGAGCGGACAGTTAGTCGACCAAGGGGTGGGCTCCAAGAGAGGCATCCTGCGAGAAGGTCAGAGAAAGAAAGCTCAAATTAGCTGAGTACACAAGTAAATTCTCGGAGAACTAAACTCAGAGGGGCTCAGGGTACCAAAACAGGTATATCACTCCGGCGCCGGAGAACTGGCCACCCGCTCCTCTTATGCTGGTGTTGATGAGGCTGATTACGCACAGGTGCGCTGGGACCATCCTCCTCCAGAAGCTTCCTCATGGCTCCCCCTGGTGGACAAAACAGTTCCCTACGAGCACTAAAACTCCAGCCTCTAACAGAACCTTGTTCCCACAGATCTGAGAAACAACACTTCATACAATACTTGAATCTATTAAACAACAATTCAGAGCTAATCAATTCTGTTTAAGGACTATTACATTTTGACTAAGTTTTAAATTTTCCCCGAAATATTTAATTTGTAATTCATTTACATTAAAACAAATTCTATCAACCTATTAAGATCACCAACATAAAAAAAATACTTCTGATGTTCATTAAAGGGCTTTGTCCCTTTAAAATAAATAAAGTAAATTATATCTTAATTAATCATTTATTTGGTTTATACCTAATCCAATCATCTTAACTGACCTTTGATTACAGTTTTATATGTACATTTTACCTGTGATTCATATTGTATATAAGTGAAGAAAAATAAACAAGGGGTAAAATCTAGAATTATGTGATTTGCTTTGATATTGTAGATGTTGATAAATAAGAGCAACTAATCAACTTCTAGTTGTCCTCAGATTCTTATTATAAAACAATTCTTCCAATTAATCAGATTGTAAGAAAATCTTTGTTTAATTGCTTTTTAAAAATGTTGTTAATGTACAGACTTCACTCAATGCCTTAAGCTTTTAGCTCCTCTTTGACTCTGCTCAGGTAGTTCTCATCAGGATAGCCAAAACTGAGAAATCAGAAAATGTAAAAGGATTAATACATGACACTGAAGGCTGGCAGTGAATACAAAGGGAACAAACTGGGGAACCAAACTGGTTTTCTTGCTGATAGGTCAGCTTCAGATAAACCACATTATTATTGCACTACTGTTTTGATGTGCTCAACTTCCATATTCTTCTATGTCTCTTTTTTGGCTTCCATAGTAAAACATTTGTAATTGAAAAAATGCAACAAAACCATCAACATTTATGCACCAGTCACTGAGGGCCCCATTTACTACCAAGGTTTTCAGATTGAACCATGTTAAGTGTCCGCTTTAAATAAATAAAGCAAATTCTGTTGAATGTAAATTTATTAATTTATATGAAAGACCCAACCCAATAATCATATTACATTTGATTACAGTTATAAATTACACTGCAATTGTGGTTCACATGATAAATGCAAAGAAAAAATAAACAAGTCAGCAAATCTCTCAAAAGAATGTGATTTGTTTAGTTATATTTTAGTTACATTTTGATAGATGAGAGAAAGTCTTCAGCTTTCAGTGAACTTCAAAGTAACCATTAAGTCTGATTTATTATAAAACATTTTTATAGAACGAAATGTGTAAAGTTAGATTCAATTAGTCAGATTCTGGAATTTCAAATTCACTTAATGTAAAACAAAAACTTCACTGGATGCCTTTAGCCTTCAGCTCCTCCTTGACTCTGCTCAGGTAGTTCTCATCTGGATATCCATAACTGTGAAAGCAGAAAATATAGAAGGTTTAATACATGAAACCAAATGCTGACGCACAGTGAATACAGAGGCGTTAAATTAGGGAACCGTACCACTCTGGTCCTCCTGACATGGACGTTTTGTGGTGGATGTCATTCCAGGTCACCATGTTATCCGCCCCGGTTGTCCTAGAAGCTCCAACAGTGAAAATGAGCTTCTGGTCAAAAGCTTTTTTCAGGAGTAGCAGAACTTCATTGCCCTCTTTGTTGTCTGGAAGATATGCATGTCTGACGGTTCCTCCATAGTGCTGGCCAGGCTTTGGATGATTTTCCTGCCAGGTAGAAAGGAAAAATAAGACAGCAGTCTTAAACTACATGCTAAATTACTGATATAGATATTGGTGCTTAGACATTACCGTCTGTTTTCCACTTGGAATGTTGTAGGTGATGAATATATGGCCACAACCTGGGAATCCAGGGAGGGATAATGGACACTTATTCCAAGTCATTTTTCCATCAGGTTGGTTTCCCTTCATCACACCAAAAACATTCTTGCATATCGGACAGAAGGGTCCACCGTGTTTCACTGCATTTTGCAGGCACTGCTCACAAAATTCATGTTTACACTTCAGCTGCTTCTTTTTAGTAAAATTGGACAAACACATTGAACACTTGTCATCTTTGTTGTCCCCTGTCGTGCCCTCTCCTGCTGATTTTTCTCTGTTTTGTGTCGAATGACTTTTAATTACAGTTTTATTGGACACCTCTTCAGAACCACTGAACCTAGTGGTACGATTAGGCGAATGCAATAACGTGGGTGACGTCATCATCTTCTGGTACAGACGCAGCAGAGCTCTAACAGCATGGTTCTCCATTGCTGGGTTTCCTCCATGTCCTTTGTATGATGGTTTGACATTAACTTTGCCTTCAGTGATGCTGGATTCTTTAAAATCCACATTGAACTTAGCTTTGATCACTGTAAGGTAGTTATTATAAGAAGACTTCAGGTTTTTCCACTGGTTCTTATCTATGGTTAAACCAGCAAGATCATCTTTGATTGTCATGATTTTCATCGAGAGATCACCACTGAAGTTGCGTATTGGTAGCCCTTGATATTTGTCAGTCATGTTTGTCCTCCTCAGTGATGTACCATCTGATGTAGGTTTGTGCTGTTCAGCAGGTGTGTTTGTCTTCTGCATCGCATTCAGGACTGCACTGAATTCATCTTGGCTTTGCTTTGGACCACTAACAATAACCTCTTCAGATGACATGGTGAGCAAAAGTTTGTCCTTGTTTCTCTTGATGACTTTTAATGCATCACTCCACTGATCTGGATCTACAAACTTGAGAGGAATCACTGCCTGGCCTGAATCAGCAGAGCAGCTCTGTGAGAGATCAATGAACTCATTGAGAGCTTCATGGGGGTTTCCATCTTCCTGTTCAGCTTCAAATGTCACATGGACCTGTGCCACCATCTTAATTTTATTCTTCCTCTCAATCTGTTTAATTCCTTCCTTGTAGATGTGACTCATGTACCAGAAGTGGTTCAGCGGCAGAAAACAACTTTTTTGAGCTTTTCCTTTAAGTTTTCTAGGAGGAAGGGTTTCTGCTATCAAGGTAAATGGATTACCAGGCATATCCTAAAATGAAAACAAAAAACTATTAAATTAATATATTCAGTCATAATCAAATGAATTATTTGGCAATACAGCTGAAAGTTCTTGCATAGAGATTTTGTTCTTAAGCTACATGAGTGAAGGATTTTAGTGTTTTATTTCATATTCTCAGGGTGACTGACAGAATGCTCACTAGTTTCTTCTCCATCATCTGTGTTTAATAATTCAGTTTCTGTTGATCACTCAGAAAAAGCTTTAAAACATAAAAGTACTGGGGTTCTGTGGTGGTGCAGGGTTTAAGCACAACCCACATATGGAGGCCTTATATGGCCGCCATTTGGCGACGTGGCTGTCGCAGGTTTGATTCCCTGCCTGGCGACTTTTGCCGAATGTCTTCCCCTTTCTCTTTTTACCCATTTTTCTGTTAATTTACTATCAAATGAAGACCGCTAGGGCCAATACAACCTTTAAAATAAATAAATAAAAGTACACAAATGAATTTATTCACCGAAGACTTGTAAAGCCAATACTATCAGTGTTTATGTCACCTGGAAGAGGTTCAATCATTATGATAACTGTTGTTGTGAAGTTAGTTGAATTTGATCTCAATTCTGTCTAGAGAATTGAGATGGATATAACAAGGTAAACATTTATCTCTTCAGGATAACAGGAGGATAACAGGTCCAGAAGGGAGACCCAGACATCAGACCTGTCATACCAACATTGATGATACTGGTTAACAGTGTTGATTCAACATGAGCATACTAATATTCTTATATACTGTATATCTGTGTTTGTAGAAATTGTAATTGTGTGTGTACTTATATATATATGTAGTTCATCTTGAACATGTTCATTGCTTTTACTACTAAAAGCTTTCACTGCTTTTAGTAGTAAAAGCAATGAATGCTTTTACATTCATTGCTTTAGTGAAATGAATGTGAAACTACCAAAACTTTAGTAGTTTTCACCTTGGAACTCTGGTCACACTCTTTTTCTTATTGTTGAATTTTGAGCTCTGACGTCAGCAGAGGGAAGTAAGGTCTCCAAAGGATATGTTGTTTATTTACATCCTGGTTGAATTGACGTTGGGCTCTTTAAGTAATTTTGGTTGACCAGCTTCTCAAGGCTGCCCCCTGATCCATATTTTCTACTGCTGTGAATAATAACTTGTTTGGTTTGCTGGCATCCCAAAGTCTTAGAAATGGTTTTGTAATCTTTTCCAGACTGACCAATCTCAAATCTTCAACATGCTTTGAATTATTTTCAGGTGATGTGTCGCTTTTAGAGATCCTTCAGCCATCAGGGAGGTCCAATCTAAATAATTTATTATATAGGCTTATGAAACTGAGCACAACTTTCTAAAAAGATAGTGTAATCACAGTTAATTTATGAGTTAATAATGAAGTTCAATTATTTTTTTCCAGAGGGCCAGGTTGGTTTGTTTAGGTTTTTTCTGAAATAAATGAAATCCTAATTTGGAAATAGGTTTTTGCATTTACTCAAGTTACTTCTATCCAGTATTTAAATTAGGTTGATGGTCTAAAACATTTATTTAAGTGTGTCAAAAAGAAAACACTAAAAATTTGGTAGATAAGTAAACACTTTTCCACAGCACTTTACCTGTGTTAGAGTGCGTAGAGCTGATGGCTCCAAATCAGCAGTTTTGGTGTTTACAGAAGGAGCTGGAAGAGTCGGATTCACCGAAGCATCGTCTGCTGTTTGTGGGTCCTGCTTTCGTGTTCCCAGCATCACAGACAAGATGGTGACCAATTCTTTTTTGTCTTTTGTATAAAGTGTTTCACCGTTCAGCGTATGAATCTCTATGAGACCTTAAAAATACAGAAAAAAAAGAACACAAAATAAATTTAGCTCATATATCACAATAACGTGTTTATAAACCTGTTATTGTCAGTGTGTTCAAGATGAACATATTCTTCAATATTCTTATAGTTATTGTAGAATAAAATTAGATTAACAGAGAATGGTGTGAGTCTGTAACATGTACAGTTAAATGCTTTTCTACAGTACCTGAAGGAGGTTCAATCATAATCACAGCCCCTCCATCTGGTAAGATCTCTTGAACAGAGCAGTCCGCTTTAGTTCTGCTGAACCAAGTCTGGAGGGCTTTTTGTAAATCTACCTTCTTTTTCTTTTCCACAGACCACCTCAACGAGAGAGTCAGCAGAACTTTATTTTGATCCTGCGGAAGAGCCATCTCACCCTGCAAACATGGGATAAAAAATATATCAAAAGATAAATCTGAGTAATTTCATTTTATTTATATATTTTTATGTCATATCAAAATTGATTTGCACCCTTCCTAATAAATTAGTAGCAAAATCTTTATCGGTATTTTACCAATCAAACCCTTATTAAAATTGCTGACCATCTTTTTACATGTTATCATGAGCATTTAGTTAATTTATCCGAGGTAATGAGCTCCAAGTCATTACCTCGGATATGACTTGGATATGACTTGGAATGATGGCAAAGACTTCTTTGCCATCATTCTGATCTCTAGCTCTCGTCACAGATTGTCTAATCGATTTAGATCAGGAACCTGGTTGGGTCACAACATAATTATCATCATCTTAAAGACACAAATGTTAAATAAGTACACACGAGTTGCCAGATACACACATAAAACTACATTTACGCACAGATCCGGTTACGAGTGCCTGAGTATTTTTGAGACTCATTTCAAGCTTCCGGACAGCTTCAGATTTGTGCGTAAGTGGTGCTTTTAAATGCTGGTGAAAATTTGGGTCATCCGATTTTTGCTCAGAGTCTAGTGTTTTTATCCTCTCAGCGTTTGTCACTGTGCTTGTGCTGAAGTGGCAAATACGTTATTTCGGTGGAAAACGGAACATCTCAGCACTTCTTTATAATATTCCAAAATTGTTTATAGACATATTGTGCATTTTTGAGCGGATCTGTGTGTAAATGTAGTTTTGTGTGTGTGTATCTGGCGACTCATGTGTACTTATTTAACATCTGTAGGCATAGGAGAAGGTTTGAATTCGTAATTATCAGATTTGTGAGGTTGTGATTACAAATTTTGTGTGTAGCAATTTAACGTTTGTAGAAATTGTAAGTGTGTGTACTTTTATTTTGTATTCGTAATTTCGTCATATTTGTGTATGCATTTGACCATATATTTACAAGTACCCAGAGTTATGCACAAATTTTCTTTTTACAGTTTACAAATCATGTTTCACAGATACAACTATCCAAAGTTACACACACAAAGATGCTTACACAAGTTACAAATCTAGTATTACACAAGCACAGATACTTTTACACACGCACAGGTATTTTTGAGACTATTTTCACTCCATACTTATATCCTTCTCTGAGCTTTCTTGCAAATAACATTGCAGCTGTGTTTTCTCAATATATCGATTCACAGTCATCCTTACAATATCAGTGTCGGCAACTCTGTGATCTCCAAGAACTGATTGGATGTGATGTTTGGTAGGATATAATATTTTGAGAGTCAGACATTCTAGCTTTGAATTCTAATCATATGGCAAGTTGGATGGACTCTTACTGTAGTTGGTC
Organism: Xiphophorus couchianus; assembly: GCF_001444195.1. Taxonomy (NCBI): domain Eukaryota; kingdom Metazoa; phylum Chordata; class Actinopteri; order Cyprinodontiformes; family Poeciliidae; genus Xiphophorus; species Xiphophorus couchianus. Next base: position 18,945,216 of record NC_040247.1, on the reverse strand, counting down.
TGGTGATAATCTTTAGTGTCTACGATGCTAAAGTTCACATAGTGTGGTGGGGACATTGTGTGATTGTAAAGTGAAAAAAGGTGTCAATAAAAATGTGGATTATAATATGCTTTTCTACAGTATGGGGAGGAGGCTGCAACACAGCCAGCTCCTGTATTGCAATTTTTAGAAAAAGTATCACAGTTAAATATGTTCCTGAAATCGTGAAGTACTTTCAGAGAATGTTTAAAAATAAATATGTTATGAAATAAAAGCGGTGCTACCATTTCATGATGTTGTAAAGAAAACTACCTTTGTAGTATAAACATAGAAATTTAAATTAGACATATCAAATGTCAGTGATACACCTGAGCCTTAAAGTCCATGGGCTCTTCTTCTTCCAAGGAAGTAGACATTGTGATGGTCTACTTCCTTTCTTCAAAACAAAACAAAACCAGCTGTGAACATTAGTTTTGTCAAATATTTGTCTTCCAAATTAATTTTGGATTAATTAAAATTAATTAATCTAATTAATTTTAATTAATTAGATTAATTAATTAATCTAATTAATTAATTAATCTAATCTAATTAATAATTAGATTAATATATATATATACTCAGTTATATTGAGTAAAAACTATATCCTGACCAATAGGTGAATCATAGTCAGCTCCTGCCAATAAAGCTGGAGAACTTGACAATCCCAAAAGACAAACAGTATCTCATGTCTTTATGTTTCTGCTTTAACCTACGGAAGAGGATTAGGGCCACTGAAAAAAAAAAAAAAAAAATTCTGACTTTATTCTCAGAATTCTTTTTTTTTTTCGGTGGCCCTAATCCTCTTCCGTATTAACCTTTACACGATATTTCCTGAAGATTCTCAGTTTGAGCAAATAAACACTAATTAACTTTCAGAGCGCTTACCTTTAACGTTGACACCTTGTAAATGAAACTGAAAGCAGCGGAAGGTTTGTCAGATACAGAAACTAAAATCTGGACGAGGCGCTGCGTGACTCAGTTGGCAAAGTTCACATATTGCATGCAAAGAGTAAGGGTAACTGCGAGTCCTACACCTGTCTTGCTGACAGCGCCTTCAAAAGTTTTGGTGTCTTGTCGGCTTCTTACCGCTTCAATTTGAGAGATGTTCCCTAAAATCTCTGGCTGCAGTGCCAGTCTCCTGCATGGCTGCAGAGTGCGGACTCGGCCCCCAGAACCCTGAGTGAGAGACCGCATGTTGCACAACCGGGTCGCATATCCATGTTCGTAATTTCAGAGCAAAGGTTTAATTTCAGTGTTCATATTTAGTTATCACAGTCAGTGGTTTTTGTCACTGTGGAGAAAATGCTTCATCTGTTTGATGTGTGATGGCACATGTGGGTTATCTGTTCAGCTTGCTAAATATCAATTAAACTGGATGAAAATGAAATTAAAATATTTTTTTATGATGTATTATTTTGTTTATTTATTTTGAAATTTGATCAAAATCAAAATTATCCAAAGATTCAGTTTTTTTTATTTTTAATATTTAATTTCCTCTTTGCTGGACTATCCACCTTATTCCTGGGAGGCTCACTGTGGAAACGATTAATGGGTTTTTACCATATTTAGTTGAACTTGTTCACGGACACACCGTCTGCTATCAGAGCTGCTCAGTACAGAGGATCGTAATTGTGAGTTTAATCACCGGGAGCGACAGGAACACGTTTTGTAACAGAATGAGCTCGTTTCTCTGAAGAACTGACGGTAATAAAGAAGAGAAAAGCAGAGACGCTGGTCAGAGTTCTGCGCTACGGAGCCCTCTAGGGGACATGGGGAATTTTTTTTCTTTTGCGTTCCCTCGCAATACTGTACTGGTCAGTTATGCAGCATAATTGAATACTGCCAGCCTTTCTTACGGTGGGCGCCGTACTTTCTGCTTTAATATAAGGTTATGTGAGGTTTTTCCATGAATGTTAGAATCTTTTGTGAAATATCTGAAGTTTTATATCTTTCTTTAGGATAGAAAGGCACCACAAACCTACGATATAAACAGAAACCTTCCGTAAGTAGGAAAGAAATAAAAATACATCCTAATTTGGACTATTTCTGAGTTATTATCGCGGGTAATAAATCATCTGACAGTTTTGTGTCTGCGCCGACAGTGTAAAACACCAGAACTACATAATATTAGCTTGGTGTGATGTGAATTTTATTTTTCGTTTGTATTTAAAAAAAATAATAAAAGTTCACGATCTGAGTCGGTATCATTATGTTTGGGCCAGGAATTTTTTTTATAAGACAAAATAAAATATCTGGGTTCATTTAGTCCATCACAACCAGAATCTCGAGGTTCCGCAGCTGCTGCGCTCCAGGCCGCAATATGGAGAATCTTAGCTGTAGGTAGCGGTAAAACAATATTGCCACATGTAAGCTGTAATAGCTGGAGTTCCTACATATTTGATAGCCTAAAATCTCTGTGGAAAGCCGATTAGCGAGTTGCTAATATGTAAACAAATGGCGGTTCCGGTCAGCGGCGGAAGTCGCGCCCATAAATCATGGGGGCTAGAAATAAGGTGGATAAACTGTTTTTATTCTAATGTTCCCTCACATCATCTTCAGTTTGCAGGCAAGTTCTTATTTCCTTTCATAAATGCATAGAAACATATTTTCCATCAATCAATAATACATCCATCTGAATTCAAAAGCACATGTAAAGCTGCAAAACAAATTTATTATTATTTTTTTTTACCGTATTTCAGCAAACAGGATTCAATATGATCTCAAGTTGCTACAAATATACAAACTTATAAAAAAAAAGCATGTGAAGCAAACAAGCTAAACTGTAAAAAAACAAATGTAGAAAAATAATCAAGCTAGATGGCAAAGTGCAGTAAAATGATTATAATTCCTAGTTTATGTTTGTCTTCAAAGGGGCAGTATTATGGATTTTCCAAGCACAATGTGCCATTTCATAGCAAAACCAAATAACTGTTACCTTGAGTTGTTATGAAAATCCTATACACACACATATATATATATATATATATATATATATATATATATATATATATATATATATATATCAAATATGACTTAAAAGACACAGTCTTCAGCATGTCATCATAATGTTTCTCCGTTAAGACGTTATAATTTTTACCAGAGTTGCACTGAGAAGCAGCAGCTCGTCTAATGAGGTCAGATAACGTGCAGTTCCATCAGATGTTCACTAATTGCTGCTGCTACTGCTAGTTTGAAGGAACTGAGTGGGTGAGTCGGGGTGGGGGTGGAGGCTCAGCTTGGAGACTGCAGCTCTGAGGAGGACCTTTGTGGACAAGGCAGCGCTCCGTGAGACCAAGCATTTAGGCGCCTCATAATTCTTGCCACAGTAGATTAAAGGATTACTCAAACATGCATGAAAGAATCAAGGCAACACTCCAGGTATGTTTTTGATGAGAGTATAACATTATAACATGATGTAAAGCTCAAAAAAGATGATTTTACATAATACTGCCCTTTTAAGATAAAGCTTTGAATACTGAAATGGCATCAAAACATTGATTAAAGAATACATATAAAACATATTTGCCCTTCAAGCATAAAACTTTCCTATTTTACCATTATTAACCAGGAAAATAAACAAAGTTCTTCAAAGGGTTCTTCATCATCCACTTTCTCAGCTCCATCTTTAAACTTAATTACTTTCCTTCTACTTAACTGATTTGTCACCTTATCTGTGGTGCAGGAACCTATATGCAGTGCAGTCCATTTTATACTTCATGTTAATACACAATAAGCTTGGTGGATGCAGTTAAAACTGCAGCAGTGGTGGGAAAGAGAAGGCATCAGTGAGAGTAACAGCAGAGTTCAGTTTTTAAACTCTCCAAGTGGGTGAGCAAGGCAGCTATTCAGCATCATCAGTCAAAGTGAACCTGCAATAAAAATAGACATTTAATGAAAAGGAAAAAAGACCAAATATCTTACAGATTCCAAAGGATTAGACAAAGTACTATCTACTATCATCTACCACCAAGTCTAGTCTCAATTCTTTATGAACAAAACATCTAGGCTACAACATAAAGTAAGATGTTAATATTTTCATGAAAATAAAAGAAAGAGATGTAGCTTGTATATGATTTTATACAGAACACATCAGAGTTTGGGTTTCATTCAACATGTTCTGCTCACCAGTCAGTGATTCCAGACTTCAGGTCAATCTGGGCCAACTCAATCTGCACCTAATGGAAAAAATCAGCAACTGTAAGGGGTGATTCTTCATATGTTTAATTATTGTCAGTGTGACATGCATGTCAAATGTAGAATAAGTCACGAGTCAAGCTGCAGGCTGAACATTCTTCCTGTTTTTATTTGTAGTGTTTTTCATGCTTTGTGGAAAATCCACATAGCATTGTATGTAAACTCTTGATCTTAGGTTGCCTGCAGTCAGGGTGACAAGAGTGATAAAACTGTGTGTGGGTGCAGTTTCACACTGACCTGTCCAATAACATCCCGGCTCCTGAAGGAGGCAGAGTTGTTCTTTACTGACACACTGAGGCGCCTGAATCTGGCCTCGTCTTCAGGCAGATCATACTCAAACCTTAAAAAATATTTAAAAATGTGAAAAAAATGTTAAGAAATAATAACAGATTCAAACACAAATAAAGAAAATGCTTTTACCTTTCATTGTATTCTGGGTTGAGGTCTCTTTTCTTCACTGCTGTCTTTTTCTTAGTGGCTTTACTTTTGTCAGGCAGCAGCATGAGGGAGACGTAGCTATCAACAGCATCCTTACTTTGGGACAACAGACCTCTGTGTACAAAGAAACAACAAACAGAAACTTTATCTATCCAAACCTCACTATTGAGGCAAGTTTACTGATAACCTAGCCAAACACCCAGTTTTAATAAATGTATATTAAGGATTTATTTTAGATCTTAATTTTTTATATTTTTCGTTTTTAAATGAAGATGCTATTAATTTCTGGAAAGAATGTCACTGGATGTTTTTGAGTGTCTGTTTTATATAGTAAGAAAAAAATGTGTCTTTCATTATGTAATTAATTTCTTTTGTCCACATTCTCATTTACAAACTGAGGCTGACCAACTGAAATCATTAAGATCTGTAATTTTTTAGTATAAAACATGTTGCTTAACTCTTGTACCCTCTAAAAAAACTGGCCTGTGCATAAAGAAATTATAAAAAACATTATAACTGCAAGTGTTTCAGCACACACCTGCAGGCATGGACGATCACAACGAGCTTTTTCTCCTTTGAGGTGTATAACAGAGACAACTTCACCTGGCCATTTCCAGGTGCAGGAGCAGCACAGGGCAGAGTCCCTGAGCCAATCATTTCCACCATCTTGGAGCTCAGAATCTTTTAGAAACAGAATGAGACTATCAGTAGTAGTCATCATATCTAAAAGCATTAAGATGAAGTATGCCCATATAATTTTATATATGTCCTCACCTTGAGTTCAGCCCTCAGCAGGATCTGACTGTCAGGTAAGGCTCCATCTAAATGAAACCACTGATCCAGGACCAGCTGTGGTGCTGCGAGGAGCTCTTTGACTGTGATCACCAGCGATCCCATTGGCTGGTCCCAGCCACTGGACAACTACAATGTAGTGAGAGGGATAATTAGTTTCAGCTGACTGTAGGCCTATTTACTACACAACACCATACAAAAACCGTCTTGCCTTAGCCACAAGCATCTGACGCTTAGGGTCATGGATGATGAAGTAGAAAGATTCGTTCCACTTAGGACTGGCGCTCCGGTCACACAGCTGAGGAATGATGACAAACACATTACTGGATAAATATGTATCATTCCAAGCAGAGAGAGTAGAAGGTATTAGGAGTCTCACTTTAGTTTTGGAGGTTGTTTCACCCAGAACAAGCTCCACTCCTGCTTTGGGTTCTTTTCCACTCTTCTTAAACTGCATCAGAAAGATAGATCGTTGTTATGTTTTACATTAAATCATGTCTATCTAGCAGTGATGATGAAAAACAACAACCGCTGACTCACTGGAAGTGAGTGTGCCGCCTCTATGTAGACAAAGAGTAGAGCCGCAGAGGGAACAGCTTTGTTCTGATATGACTGCAGGGTTTGAAGCTGCAGCACCTGTAAACATAAACCACAGAGATAAATCTATGTTGCTGGCATGGTTCTTCAACACTAGTCTCTAAAAAGCCATTCGTGAGGGCCGACCTGTTCTAGTCTTGCTGGGTTTGACACAGTAGGAACCCATTCCAGAATCAGGTGAACTCGTCCAGATTTCACATCTTTCAGAGTGAACCACTGCAGCAGAGAGATTCAGAGATAAACAGGCAAACCAACACCCTTCATTAAACAATGTAACAACACAAAGTTCAGAAGGCTTAAGATGAGACTCGGGATCATGAGTTACTGACTAACCTGATCTGTGTACTGTGATCTGATGACATCATTCAGCTTCACAGTGAATCTGTAAACATATGATTAACAAGATTTTACACTGCCGTAACATAACTTTCTCACATATTTAGCAATGCTACAACCATTAACTTCAATGTATTTTATTTATATTTTATGTGATAGAACACAAAGTGATTCGTAACTATGAAGTAAAAAAGAAAATGATACATCTTTTTCTATTTTACAAATAAAAATCTAAAACTTGTGGTGTGTACGGTATTTGCATTCATCTCTCCTGAATCCATAGGAGAGATGGAACCACAGGGCAATTCTGGAAGAAAGGTTGCTGCAAAATACTTGACTCAATACTTGACACTCTGTTATAATGGGCCTCTTGGCTGTTTATCTCATCAGGTTAGGAGGACAGTCATGTCTTGGTAGCGCTGCAGTTGTGCCACCCTTTCAATTTTTCTAATGATGGATTGAACAGTGCTCAACCTGGGATGTTGTAAGTTATGATGTAAGTTAAAGTTCAGTTAAGTACTACTTCATATTGGTCTATCACATAGAAATTCTGCCAAAATAGAAGTTTGATGTTGTAACAATATCAGTGCATAATATGGAGAGGTGCAAAAGATATGCATACTTTTGATCATTTCTCTCTATATTGTAAAAAGCTCTGGCTTTTTTTCTCCTTCAGTAATTTATAAAAACTTTACATGCCACACACCTTCCTAAGAAGTCATCTGAATCTATATCCTTATCAAATGCTTCGAACTTGATGTCCTGATCGCTGCGGCCACTCAAAACTACCTGTTTAAATAAGCAGAGATGCACATCTTCAAAAAAAACGACAAAAGAGGAAACAAAAGTTGCAATATTTGAATCACAAAACTGCCCACCTCAAACATTTCGTTCCATGTTGGGTTTAGATTCTCTTTGATGACATGACTTTTAAAAGCGATGTCACCGATATGGATTTTGACATAAGGGTCACTTTTGCCCTTCACCATGCCCCCCATTAGGTTGTCTTTTGCCACGAGATGGTGGGCTTCCAGCAGGTGGATCCTCAGCACCCCCTACAGGAGGAAGATATAAATTATTAAAACAGGCACAATGTTGCTCCTTATTAGCAACAAAAAATCTGAAATTCATCTTCATTTAAGAGTGCATTACACGTCACTGACAGAATGGTTACTCGACTGTTGCAAACAAATGAGTGTTTCATCCTTTGTTAAATGCTCGTGCTTATTTTAAGTTTCTGGAGTTTTTACAAGCTAACATGACACAATAATACCTGCACACGATAAGAAGACTGAAAACCAGCTCCAACAGATGCTACAGCAGGATATTTGAAAGGACAAATGAGCCTGGAGTTATTTAAGGACCGCTTTCAACAGGCGGAAACTCAGCAGCGTCTGTCCCTTTTACTATTCCCCATCCAGTTCATCAAGCATCTTAATTGACATCACTGTTTATTAAGAAAAATAATTGGACAAACATTTGATTGAAACATTCTTTCTAAAATGTTCCTCATTTGTTACTGTGTGAAGGTTTCACAATTATACAATTATCACTTTAATTCAGTTTCCTTATAGAGCACCAATTCACAACACACTGCAACCTAAAGTATTTTAGAAAAATCCTGCTGTAAATTCATTAGGAAATTGGGTGGTGGGCCTTTTCATCGTACTAAAGATTATATTTATAAATAGACAGTTAAAGATGCATCAAGACCTTTTTTCAACTTTGTTTATATTCACTAGACATGAATTCATCAAAATTTCTGGCAGTTTATGGAAGTTTATGTTTTTGTTTAAAAGCATTAACATGCATTAAGTATTAGCTGTGGAAAGCTAATTCTGTCACTCCAAACTTCAGATAATCAGCAAACCCACCTGTTTACCAAAGTCCTGCCCCGGCACTGTATGTGGTGGAAGACTTGGAGCCACTTTGGGGATTTCTGTGACCTTTGCTGGTGGTGCTGGGTCAGTGGGTAGACCTGTAACTGTGGCCTGAGCCAGACCTCCTAAACCTGTCCTACACTCACAGATAAACAGAAAAACACATTAGTTATTTCAGTCTGTTTTGCTTGTAGTTCATATTTCCCAAAATATTTGTGAGTCAAATTCAACTCACTCCTCTGTTTGAACTGGCTGTGGCTTCACATCTGTGTCAACCTGAGAGTGTGACTCAATCTGAGGCTCTTCTGCATATGCTGGTTCCTCCACCGGCTGGCAGAAAAAGATTTCAGTTACAACAGCGGAAACATTTAGGACATAGTTACTGTTGCCTTTTCTGTGATGTGCCTTACTGCAGGAGAATGGGATGTGTCATGTGTGGATTCAGGGTGTGTAGGTTGGACTACAACAGGAGAACTGAAAACACATTGAACCATTGGAAAATATAAAAGCCAATCTGCAGGAAAACTACATGAATGCTGAACTATAAAATTCCTGACTTTCACTACATTATAAAGTTCAGCAGTAAAAGTTTAAACTTACTTATTCTTCAAAGCAATTATGAATAACTCACTCATTTATTGCCAAGTTTGGGCTTTTTTTCTCCTCTTCAGCTGGTTTGCGTATCTTTTCAGTGGGAACAGGGGCATCCTCTTCTTTTGAAGCAGCGGCAGATGTCTGAGGAACGTCTGTCAACCGTGTGTCAAGGATCTGCCAACAACAAATATCCACTTGGTCGCTACTATGCGAGTTGAATGGAGCAAATCTAGGCGTGTAAATGTTGTCATACCTTCAGCTCAGCCCTGAGGAGGATTTCACTTTCAGGTAAAGCTCCGTCCAGAGGCATCCACTGGTCCAGGACCAGCTGAGGTTCAGAGAGCAGCTGCCTCACAGGGAGCACCAGCGATCCCATTGGCTGGTCCCATGCACTGGATAACTTTAGATAACAGGACACATTAGCAACACAACTTAGAACTTTGACCATTCACTTGATAGTGGGAGAAACCTTATTAGTGTTTTGAAACATTTAAGACATCCACCTTCACTATGAGCATCTCTTGGTGGGGGTCATGAACGGAGAAGTGGAACGCCTCACTCCACTGCGGTGATCTGGAGCGTTCACAGACCTTCAGACAGAAAAGTATAGATGAAAGCAGAGTTGAATAAAATACCCCATAAACTCATTGTTCTCAAAATATATTTGAAATTTTATTCAAATATAAAATTACCTAACTCCTATCAATTCTGGTATTATTTTTGTAAAGCAACTTACTTTTATATGTTGAAAAATATAGGGTTTTATTTAGCTATTGCTTACCATTATTGTTAAGGAATTTTGATAAAGACATTGATGAAATGTAGTACTTCGGTTGCTAAAACTGATTAAGTTTGACTAAAGTAGTGACAAAGTATATAATACCCACAGTACAGAAATTTATGTCATAGAACATTGTGGATTATTCCATGAGTTTGTTGTTTCATACCTTGGTTCTGTGAGTTGTGTTCCCAAATTTAAGCTCAGCTCCAGCTTTGGGCTCCTGACCGCTCTTCTTAAGCTGCAACACACATCCCAATATGAGAAGAGCTTATATTCCCTCTCAGTAATTATGGTTTCAGATTGAACACAAAAACCTCAAAACTGTTCCTTAATCAGTAGTTCCTACTATTACGTTTTTTATGACTCACAGGCAACGAGTGTGCTCTGTCCATGTAAACAAAAAGCAGTGCTGCAGTGGGAACAGCCTTGTTCTGGTAAGACTGGAGAGACTGCAGCTGCATCACCTGAAATCAAATAGAAATGCGTCACAGTGACTCAGCACTCAGGACGAAATACAATAACAAAATCATTTTAAGCTTTTCTTTGAAGTCTGACCAGCCGTGTCTTGACCAAAGCATAAAAGAGAAGAGTGTGAAGCAGGCTCCTTGGCAGACGGAGCAGTTTTTAATCCATCAGAATATGAAGGAATTACAATGTTATCCTCATTTAGGCATGAAAGCGTACGTCCCTCTCCTTTTTTCAATGTTTTACTGAAACCCCAAATTATGCATCAAGGCATGTGCTGTCAGTTAATGTTTGCAAAAATAGCAAACATTTTTATTTGACAGATTAAATGAAGAGGAAAGCAACATTTTCAGTATTTAACTTGTGAAATATTAATCAGAGCTAATCAAGAGAAAATTAGGCTATTCTGATTTCTAGCCCACTGACTAGTGGCGCTGTATTCAAATGAATTAAAAAATATAATTAAATAGAATTATAATAAGAGTAAAAGATATTTAATAAATAAATATTATATTAACCTGTTCAAGACTGTCATTACAGGACACTGTTGGGACCCACTCCAGAATGAGACGAACATGGCCGGATTTCACATCATTCAGGGTGTACCACTGAAACAGAATTATTTATTTACAGGCATCATTTATTTGCATCCATAAATGCATCCAGGAGGATTTATTAACACTGTGCAGAGAAGAAAAACACAAACCTGATCTATGAACTGAGAGCGGATGATGTCCGAAACACTTATTTTGAACCTGTTGAGAATGAAGAACATAATGTATATGATAATATAAATAAACACATATAATATAAAACCAAAATAAAGCTATCTTTTTAATAGCATGAAATAAGAGAGGTTATTCACACTAGGACTGCACAATGTCAGATAAAATATGTAATTCTGATATGCTTGCTGAGAAAATCTAACCAAATGATTGGATTACAATTAATCCAGTCATACTGATTGATATTAATTATGATTATATGCCATTTATTCCATTGTCTGTTAGCTTTATCATCTCAACCACTAAAAATACACATTCAGTGTAGTCAATGAGTGACTACACTGAATGACTACACTCAGAGGTCATCAGATTAGCAGAAAATATTATCAATGAATGCATCAAATCAGTCCTTTGCATTTGGGATACTGCGATGATGATTACTAATTGATATGTTGTGCAATTCTATTTCAAATTAACTTCTTCCAAGCAAACCAGGAAATGTTAGTCTATAAATAGAAGAAAAAAATGCTATATTCTATAAAATATCACCCTCTAAGTTCTGTTATTTGATTTTAGATTCTCATCTTCTACATGTTTTATGGTTTTAATATTATTTTCTGTGGAGAAGTAACTTTCAGTAAAGATATGTTTACTGAGCTTCATAAAAATGCAGATAAGACTGTCAGCCTCACCTGCCCAAGAAGTCATCTTTGTCCATATCTTTATCAAACATTTCCACCTGCACCTCCTGCCCTGACTGAGGCCTCAGCACCACCTGAGGACACACACAGCAGTTTGAATGAGTGTGTGAGAGTCATTATAAAGTCAAAACATGCACTGCTGTTTAAGACCAACCTCATAGAGCTCATTCCAGACTGGGTTGAGATTCTCCTTCACCACAGCGCTTTTAAACATGACCTCACCAACGCTGATCTTTGCGTAGGGATCACTTTTGCCCTTCTTCAGACCACCCATAATGTTATCTTTAGCAACCAGACTCTGAGCCTCCAACAGGATGAGTCTCAGGAGTCCCTGTATGAATGACATATTGATTTATATTCAATTAAAGCTTGTTGTGTCGTTTGTCTTAAATGCAATAATGCAATACTATTAAGCTCTATTTATGTATGTTACCTCACTGGCAAAGGTGAGGTCTGGGGATGTGTGAGGGGGTTGTGTTACTGCCGGGCTCGGTGATTCTTCCACTTTATCTTTCTTCACATCAGCTGCAGTTTCCTTTACTTTATGAACCTCCTCATCCAAAAGCACTGAGGGAACAATAGTTTCCACAGGAGGAGCGTCTACTGAAGCTGACCTAAATAACAAAGAAGCAGTAAAATTGAATCAACTTCAAGAGGTACTTAAATGAAATAAGTGAGAATAAACTTTTCTCAATTATTTTACCTGAGGATTGTGTCTGTCTCTGGCCTGCATTTTGCTGGAGTGGGGTCTGACACTACAGAGACTTTAGTCTTTTCCGTAGCAACAGGACACTTGGTAGGAACCAACATCTGTAATTAGGTTAAGTAAAAATAATTTGCTAATTAGATTTACTGGAGCCCCAAAAGAAAAACAAACCGAGGAAGCTAGAGCTCAAAAAAGTCCTTTAGAAACCTGACAAATTATTTTCTCAACCCTGCTATATCACCTATTTGAAGTATGCATGCATGTTGCTATTAATGAAACCAATGGATTAAGATAGCATTCACCATGTTGTCTGTGTTGTGCAGTATGTCATGATTGGGTAAGATACTTTTGCTGTAACTTTACTTCTTGTTTTTTTTTACTCATTTCATATTTAAAGGGGCAGTATTATGTATTTTCTATTCATGTAGAGCCATTTTACTTAATGCTTGAGCATTGGACCACGCTACACAAATGTAAGCTACTATAGGTAGGCAACAGTATGATAGGAGCATTAGCTACCACCGCAAAATGGAAGATTAATTAAAGACAGAGAGGTGGACCTATTGGAAGTGAAAAAAACAAAAGATTTAGACAAAACAAATTCAGCCCATCCTACCTTGAGTTCAGTTCTTAAGAGGATTTGACTCTCAGGTGAGGCTCCATCCAAATGGAACCACTGATCCAAGACCAGGTCTGGTTCAGCTAACAACTCTCTGACAGGGACAATCAGAGAGCCAATAGGCAGGGTCCAGCTGTGAGAGAGCTAAAAGAAGACAATTCATAATGTCCCATGTAAGCTTAGAAGTATTAATCCATAAGAAAACTCTCTGTCAAGCTGTGTGTCTCACTTCTCACCTTAAGAATAAAAATTTCCTGTCTTGGATCACGAACAGGGAAGCAGAACGCCTCATTCCATTTAGGTGAGATTGTACGATCACACACCTTCAGAAATGGAAGAATCAGCAAGAAATGACCAACAAATAAAGCAAAGAGCCAAACCAACCAACCAAGCCAAAATAGGGATATATGATTGGAGTTTTTGATCTTACTGTAGTTTTACGTGACATTTCTCCAAGTCTTAACTCCACTCCTACTTTTGGATCCTTTCCACTTTTCTTCACCTAAAGACAGAGAAAAATAATGATTTTCTATGATAGTTCCTAATCTAGCTGCCCATTTAACCAATTATTCACCAAAACATTGCTAAGTGACTCACTGGTAAGCTATCTGCTTGTTCGACATACACAAACAGGAGACCGGCTGAAGGTACTGTCTTGTTCTGGTAGGATTGTCTGGAGTAGAACTGAAGGACCTGAAACCACAGAAAATATTAGTATAAGTATTATTATTATTATTATTTTTAAAGAAAAGCTTGCAATGAGGTGATTTTTTGGACTCGTTCTAACATACTAACCTGATCCAACCCATCTGGTTCCGAAGACGTTGGAACCCATTCCAAGACCAGGTGAACTCGACCAGTCTTCACATCACTGAGAGTGTACCACTGATGAATAGAGACAAAACACTTCAATATGGGAACAAATGGGTCTGTTTGGAACAAACTCCTTCATGTGGACATGTAAGAAATTACATGCTTCATTTTTCACTAAAGTACATAATAAATCTGGAGATAAGAATACTGATGAAATATCGTTTAATTTCAGCTTTTTAATTTCTAACAAAACTCCCACCTGGTCCATGTACTGAGAGTCAATGATATCTTTTAGACATATCTTCAGCCTGCAAATCATAAAATTAATTATTAAAAAGGGATCATTTAAAATCTAATTAGAAAACAATATCACTGAAAGATGCAAAGCTACCTTCCCATGAAGTCATCTTTCACATCCATGTCTTTGTCAAACACCTCCACATGCAGCTCCTGACCAGGGAGCTGGGTCAGAACAACCTACACAGAAAAAGGTTACAATGCTTTCAACATGAAAATGATTGCTTCATGTTCATTTTTAAATGAACAATAATTGACAATCAGTCTCCTGTGACTGAACATAACTGTTAAGTGAGTTAGGTGGAGCACATTCCACAATACTTAGCCTGGAACCTGTAAAGCTAATGAAACATTACATGTTGTTCTTCTGTATATATGTCTATCATTTTCAAGTACTGGATTGAGACACATGGAACAAAAAATCCTAATCAGTACAACTTTAGTTAACAGATATTTACCTCATACATCTCATTCCAGGTTGGGTTCAGATTGCCTTTTATAACTTGACTTGTGAATGTTTCGCCTCCAATGTTGAGCTTGACATAAGGGTCACTCTTGCCTTTCACCATTCCACCCATCAGGTTATCTTTGGGAACAAGATTCTGACCTGCCAGTAGGTGAATTCGAAGCAGTCCCTGAATACAAACACGACATAAGCTATTTTGTTTGCTTGGGAAATGATATTCAATTGCATTGTATTTTATTACCTCAGTAGCAAAGCTGGGATGAGGGGAGGACTGCTGGGCCAATTGCTTCGAAAGTCCAGCTGCCACATTAGAAGAGACCTCAGCTGAAATACGATCCTCATCTAACCACAAGACCTGTGTTGTGCAGGAAAAATCATGGAAAACAGAGAGATAGCACAAAATGTCAACAGTGAGTTTGACATTTTGTAGAATATAGGGCAGGATAAACAACAATCAGCCCAACTATTCACCCTGAGAACTGCGTTGATGTAGATGCGACTCGCAGATCCAGCGTTTTCCAACTGGAACCACTGGTCTAGAGAAAGATGGGAAGTTTCCAGTACACGGGACAGAGGGATGGTCAAATTGCCCAACGTCTGCACACGGTCAGCATCCTTCACCTGATAAAAGAAGACCAAATTACAATAATGACCAATTCACTGATATCAGATTACATTTGCTTCATATCCATTTTTAAAAAATTTATTTAACAACCTCAATTTTGCCTGGAAATTCCTATTGAGACTAAAATGTTCTTTTACAAGAGAATCCTGACCAAGAATGGCAGCAGCACACAGATTTTACAAAACATTAACAACAAAATAAAATGTCTCTTACCTGAACGTTTATGTCCTTAGCGCGAGGATCTTGGATAAAGAAAGTAAAAGCTTCCTCCCACTCTGGGTTGACGGTGGTGTAGCAAATCTAAAAGAGCAAAAAAAAACAAAAAAAAAAACTATATTTACAATGCAGAAAAAAGATCCCATCTATAGTAGTTCAGTAAGTTATTGGAGCAATTTCACCTTGCTGTCTCTGGTTTTTTCCTGCACAGATATCTGCACCATGGGATTGGGCTCCTTATTTCCCTTCTTCATCTAAAGTTTTAGCAAAATAAGAACACAGTAAGATACATAAAGACATTTTTGAGCAAGAGCACAGCAACAAAGAAACAAAAAGGAAACAAATCTCACTAAATTAAAATATCTTCAACAAGTTGATATATTTCATAAACTGAAATCAAAAAGTGATGTGGAAACATTACAAATAGAATTTTGATTTCTGGTCATTTTGATATAGAAAGCATCTAATAAAAACACTAATTTAGTTTATCAGTAAATTAGAATATTACATTGATATTTTCAGAGCAGAAATGTGATATTATGCCCCCATCAATCATGGGGGAAGAGGGTTGGCTTGACATCTATCCAGTAGATAGATCGTCACTATCACTTGTCAAGAGGAAGATGAGTGACACAATACCCAACAATAAAGAGGAGTTGAAGGACAGAGCAACTTGGGCTTCTTGTACACAAAAAGTATGAGTTCATATTTTGTGCAGAATATGAACATATCTTTCAGCAGACCCAGATTTTTGCACTAAAAACCCTTTTTATTTGTCTATCTGTTGCTGAGAAACAGATTTTTGTGTTTTCATTTTCACTGACAAACAAATTAAAATAATCAATTTATGTGTTTTAATAGCATTGTTGAAAAACATTTTTCTCAATGATATCCTACTTTATTAAGATGCGTCTAGATCACATAAGTCTGAAAATGTGGGCATGTCTATGGTTTTGTGTGTTTTTGAGGCTACCATAGCAACAGAAATGAGTTATTCTCCATGGTAAAAAAAGGAAGTGTGCTTAACAGCAACACCCCCCCCCACACACACACACAATGATTAAGTGTGACTCTCATAGCTGTTCCCTTTGCTGTTAGATATGCCACCACATATTAACATGTACTCAAATAGTGTGTGCAGCAGTGTTGACCTATGTAAGGTGCATTCTTCTACAGCAAAACAGAGTGATACAGCAGCTGGAGACCAACACAACAACGATGTGGAATGTAAGACAGATGGCAGCTCCAGTTCTGCCCCAGTTTAACCACACAGGAAGCAGCTCTCAGCGACGCACGTATGTGGGCAGAGAGGGCAGAGATATTTGACTCACGGGAAGTGCCTCAGCTTTGTCGAGATACACAACCAAGATAGCTGAAGAGGGAGGGTTGGAGTTCTTGCTGGTGACGCTTTCATTCCTTTTTAGGACCTGGGCGAATTTCACAAACATTGTTTGAATTGTTAAGACTTCGAGAAGAAAAATACAGGCTGGAACAGATGATTCATTTTTGCATTTTTGTTTAAATAGAAAGGCTCCAACCTGCTCAAGTTGTTCAGTGTTAGACTGCAAGGCCAACCACTCTAGCTTGAAATGAACGCGTCCGGATGGAGTGTCTTTCAAAGTGAACCACTAGAAACAGGAGTGTACTCACATGTTTGCATTCTGATGATTGTCTATAAATTGTGTTTATAGACAATTTAGTCAAAGTTATGAAGGCTTATCACTTACATCATCAACCGCTATGGACTTTTTCACAATACCCAGATCTAATTTGGTCCTGCAGAAAAATAAGACGTAACATAATACCGCTAACAATTCATTACAGCTAATAATAATACAGCCAAGCTTATATTTAGGGCTTTTTTCCCTACTGTTTGCAATTGGTGACAAATGAATGGTGAAAAGCAAGTGTGACAGATTTAACAATGCAAAACAAAGACATGAATTATCTGCGTGTACCTTCCCAAGAAATCATCCTTGTCTGTGTCTTTGTCATAAACCTCCACCTCCAGCTCTTGACCCGGCACTTCATGGACAATAACCTTACATACAACACACACATAATGGCATGAGGACTGACAGAGGGATTTGCTTGGGAGCTGTCGGTGTGACATATGAATGAAAAATGATGAACATTTTCAACACAGAACGAGTCCAAGTGAAATGAAGTTCTATAAACTGATGAAGTATTGAAAATAGTTGTGGTCAGAAGTTTACCATACATTCCTTACAGGCATGGATATCAAATGACTGACTTTTGAGTGTAGTCCATAAGATTTGAACAGCTTTGTGAAAGCAATTCAGGTTGCAGAAGAAGAAAGGAAGTGCCTGCTTTGCTTGACTAAAATTTAAAGCGGCCCACATGAACAAACCAAAATCCCCTTAGAGACAGATTTGATGGCCAGATTAGACCATTCTTTGGACAATTTGGCCACAATGACCCAAAGAATGACAGGAAAATTAAGCAGAGGGTTTTAAAAGCTAAACCATACTAGCTGTAAAGCATGGTGGTGGTAGCATCATGTTGCGGGTCTGTTTCATAGTTATTTGTCGAAAGAGCTGTATCTCTTCAATGAGCCGAGCCATAAAATCCTGCTCTCTCTCTCCAGAGAGGAAAGCCACTTCCAAATTCTTCAATTTCATCTCAAATCAATAGCTATATGATCTCAATCAAGTCAGAACAGATTTTGGAATAAAGCAGGAATTAACCTCCAGAATGATCCCAAACACGACCCTGTTGTATGCTGAAGGGGTAGTGCATAAATCTTAAATGTCTCAAAAACGTGTCCTTTTTCTCACCTCATACATCTCTCCCCATTTGGGGCAATCTGTGTTATCGATGTGTTTGGAGGTGAAGGTCTGAGGCCCCATCCTTAATATGGCATATGGGTCAGATAAGCCTGCCATGACCCCTTTCACATAGTTATCTTTGGCAACAAGATTCTGTGCCTCCAGCAGGTGGATGCGCACCACACCCTGAGAATGAAAACAAGAGCAAAATAATATTTTTGTCCTGGGATGTGAACTAATGTAAAACATGCAGGAAGTGAGGCTTTACCCTGGGTAGCGGACAGCGTAGTTGAGCCACATGTAAACCAGGGACCAGTGGGACAACAAGACGATTGGGCAGCACCAAGAACGAAGCAATGGCGTCCATAATCATGCTGTCTGACATAACACTGTAACAGAAAACAGTTTGATATTTCATTAGCAGAAGAAAAAGAAGAAACGTTTCAAATGTTAAAATGTTTCTTAATAAAAAATAAATTCCCTATTCCTGAGTAAAATCCAAAAAAGTCTTTCTCAGCATGACTTACTTCAGTCCAGGAATGTCCAATAAATTGGTCAATCCAGTCCAATTGATGTCCAGTTTCTGGGAAGAAATGAGAACGCTGAGCAAAAAGTAAGTCAATCAGATCTGACAGAGAATCAATAGCAAGATAAAGCTTTCAGACTACACAGGGACACATGATAGTCGCATCAAAGTGAGGTTATTGAGCAGCATGAAAAGGACAAATAGAGGTGACTTTAAATAGACCTACAGGCCGACGGATGAAAAACATGGTGACGGCTCCCACTATGGGCACATCTCCAATCAGAGGCTCCAGAATCACTCGCATCATCCCATGTAGCTAGTTGCAGAAAAACACAAAGGTTTAATTGGAAACCTTCTATTCCATGTTGTTTAATACGCATGAATTTATTTTAAAGCTGGACTAAACGACAAACCTGAATTCCTTTGACTCCCGCCTTGCAAAAGTATCTTTTCACTTCGACATTGATCTCCACATTTCCAACGTAACTGAGAAAAGGGGAACATTGGCGTTAGTTACAACAAGCTGCCAGACACAAGAAGAAAGGAGAAGCAGTTACCTGATGTAGAGGTCTAGCAGGACTTGTCCTTTGTCGTTCTCTGTGTGTGCCTTGATGCCCACCACCTTCATGGCCTGCAGCAAACAGGGAGTGCAGATGTTTTTTAATCAAATGTTTCATTAGTTAATAAAGTCATGTCATAGAATTTTTATGGTGACTTGCAAAATCATATATATGCCTTCAACTTTTTCACATTTTGTCACATTGCAACCACAAAGCCATTTTTTTACTGGGACTTAATGCAGAAGACTGACACATGGTGTTTCACAAGCAAAAATATAAAAATTGTTGCTTGCATCTTTATTCAGCCAATGCCTTGTATTGTACCAAAACCTTCTGCTTGAATTACGGATGCAAGGATTTGGTGTTAGTCTATACCAGCATTGATTATGTAGAGACTGGATCCATTGCCCATTCTTCACATCCAAAGTAGCTCAAACTCAGTCACGTAAGAAGGAGAGCATCTGTGAACATTGATTTTCAAGCTTTGGCACAAATGGATTACATAAATGTGTGCTTCTTTAGGGTCATAGTTCACTCTAGCTCAATTCATTTTCCTATCTATTCCATGTAGTTTTCCGGTCTCTGATGAAGAACAGCACCCCCACAGCATGATGCTGCCAATTATCATATTTCACTGTGTGATTAGTGTATTCAGGGTTTTGTGAAGTGTTAGTTACTCGTCTCATCTGAACAGATCACTTGCTTCAGTGCTTGCTCTGTCCTCTACATGGTTTGTGTCAAACAGAACCCCATTTGAGTTTTTTTCCCCCAACAGCTCATAGTTGACTGTCAACAAATTATCCAACCTGAGCTGTTGGATAGCTCACGAGCTACCGTGGGCTTCTTTACTGCTGATAATATCAAACCCTTCAAAGTCCTATGAATACTTTTGCAGGACGCTCTATACTCTTGATGCCATCACCTTGTCTCCCATGTCCACTTTGGTGAAGCTGAGCGTCTGGAGGTGAGCGCTTGAAGCTCGGATAGACGGAGCGATTGTTTCCATCAGCAGCTTCTCGAGGTATTGGCCCACAAACGGCCATACCTGCTGCAGTACCTGGACAGGAAATTGAGCACATGGTAGAAATGTGATTTACATGTGAAAATCAGCCATACATATCCTCAGACTTCTGCCTCTGTTGTGATAAGTGAGCTTTGGGGTTTGGCTATCTAATAACAAAACTATTTGTAAAATGCTTCAGTGGCCACAAGCAATAATAGAAGAATGACGGCGGCAACTGACAAGCGTAGAGCCTTCCCAACTGTTAACCCACTAATGATATGCAGTTCCTACATGGATGTAGGAACTCATTTTCATATTAACAGTAAATGCCCTGCAGGTGGCAGATTTACAAAGTTGTTAAACGTTTTGTTAGTTTTGTTCAGTTCCCCCAAGGAAAGAATCAAAAGGCAGAGGCAGTGTTTGGCTTTATGCCTCTGTGGCTCTGGAAAAAAAATGCAGATAGTTATAGTCTGGCATAAGTAGGGAGTGAGTCATCAGCAGCCCACTCCTGTGGAGGACAAAAAGAATCTGCTGACCGGTCCTCAAATAAGCAGTCTCAAACCAGAGCTTTGTCTGTTGTGAGACACTCAGATCCCATGGTTCATTTAGCTGGAAAAAATGTTATTTTTCCAATGTGCATACAAGTAGCCTTAGTTTCTCTGGGCCGAAAGCACAAAGGGGCTGCAGCTTTTCTTTTTTTAGTTTCAAGGGAATAAAAAACTCCTCCCCCTTCCTGTCAGCCTGGTTGGCTGCAATGAAATGGAAAAGTTGAGAGGGCTGCCTGAAGCAGGGCCTGCTCTCTGCAGTACAGTACCTATACTAGGGGTGTGGCCTTCACAGGGACATGGCAGCAGCAGCAGGACCTCTGCTACTGTCTGTCAGCTAGCACTATCTAATAACCTACCACATGCTGTCAACTTTCAATCAGCAGGGCAGCTGTTATACTGGATAGACAAACGTGCTTGTTGAACTTGAAAAAAGGACCTAAGGTCACACATTAAAAATATGAAGTAAAGCAGATCATGCATTATCTCACCTTGTTCAGCCATTCAACCTTCTCCACGTCTGGAAAGTTGACCTGAAAACAAAAACAATACAGAAACCTACTTTAATTTTCTGGAGCATAAAAAAACACATGCCAGGATAGGGAAATGATTCAGTAAGAGAGAATGTCAGGAAACCTCATCAGGTACCCTCAGACATGCCTGAAAGCAAATTGCTTCAAAACAACATGAAGGTTGTTGATGCAACAGCTCCCAGCACAAATCTTACACTGAAAGATATGCAGTATCTCTGACAAGAGACAGGAGAACTGTGTGGCCATTTTAAGTGTATGTAATGCTTTTGCTATTAATATTTCATTGTGTTTTTGTTTTTAGGTGAATCTGAATTTATGATGTTAGTTGAGTAGAAATCAATCTAGAGAAGAACTTATTTAATACTTTAATGGAACGTGGCATGGTGCCTAGTTGTGCAAGCAATCACGGAAATCACGAAAGGAACCCACAGCAACCTCATCTGGGTGTAGCACCATGCTTTGAGTCTAGTCAGGCACATGTGGGTTCTGCATTATAGCTTTGCCTCCAAGCACTGAGAAGCAGCAAGTATAAATCTGCATCGCCTGCAGCAGAAATCTCCAAGACAAGTTCAAAATACAGCCGCGGAACGATTAAAGTGTTTAAAGATACTATCGAGTGCTGTTTGTTTTTCCTCTGAAAATGTACACTGACAAGAACAGCTCAGCTAGGTAATTAAATATGAAGTTCCACCATAGGATTTTACGAAACACAAAACATAAAAAACATATTAAAGAATAAACTGATAATCCTGCTCTGTGTGAGGATGTAATTAACTAAGAATCATTCTGATTGGTTAACATTAGAAAACACTATGGCAGATGGGTGAATTTAGAGCGATTTTAACATTTATTCAGAATTGCCCAAGTCACATATGAGTTGCAAAGGTTTTCAGTTGAAGAGTTCCATATTTTCCATAAAGATCTTTAATAATGAAATCTGGTCATTAAAGCTTCCACGTGTTGCGTTGTTGTTGTTCTAACATACAAATGTTATGCAAAGAAGGAAATTGATTAAAAATGTGGAAACAATTATTTTTGCACATTGTATTGCATGCATTTATTTATTTAAAAAAGATAATTGATGGAAGATGTTATAAGAATAATAAGTGATTTATAGTGTGACACGGTATACAAAAGGCTCCTGATTTGGTCATTTATCTAGGAAATCATCCTGTAATAATCATATTCTCAATAATTTGATTTTAGAGTCTCGTTCTAGGTCGCATGCCTTCAAGCAGAGGTTACTCCAGGTCAAAGTGAACTGATGGGGGGATTTATTACTGTTGACAGCTTTTGTTATCTTGAGAGGTTTTGATGTTGTTTCTTACCCACGCAGGGAGGTCTCTCCTGATTTTGGATGATTTCATGGACGTGTACTCCTCCTCGTTGTCCAACAACTGGATAGCCGACCTCAGACGCTCTTCCTTCGCCTCTCGAGCATGTTTCCATCCCGTGTATACCATCATGCCGCACACCAGCAGGCTGGTGCTGACTCGATAGTACCCGGCCAGATAGACGGGGAGCAAGGCGCTCAGACATTTCCCGAAGGTCCACAGCACAGCCACGGCGCTGATCCCTTTGGGTTTGGTGGTTTCTGCTCCTCTCACGTTACTTAACGCTTTCTCCCCGGCGCCGCTTGCGCCCGGATCCTCGGCGCCCTTGGCTTCGGTCGACTCCGGCTTGTCGTCCTGCATTTTTTTTTTTCTGGTGTATTCCTATTTAACGAGCTGAATGAGAAGTACTGGGTCGGGACGGTGTCGGAACGAGCCTGACGGCTAAAGTTTCATCTCCACCGTCACACACCGTTGGAACAAACTGACGGCTGGACGTGAACTTCGGATTCCGCAGCTGGCTAAATCAATGCAGGCATGATCGTCAGTACATCAGAACATTAGCATTAAAACATGCTTATTATCGGTTGTATAACGCAGTTGTTCTGGATGAACACGGGACCAGAGAAAGTACCAAGCTCCGTGCCCCACCCACGTCCCGTTAGCTGCATGAAAACACGCCCACGGCAACCAAAAAAAAAAAAAAAAATGCATTATTGGCTTTTTCGATGCTGCATCACTCTGCCCACTTCAGGGGCACAAAGTAGAGAGTCATCTGAGGGCTCGGGGCCCCACCTGCAGTTCAGCTCAAGAGCCACTGTAGAGCCCTGCAAAACTGTTCATAGCCCATTAATGTTTTGGCATAGTGTATAAGAAATATAAATTTCATTGGGCTTTTTTTGTGTCAGATCAAGAAAAATTGTGACTCATGATGAAAGTAAAATCTTAAAAGATTAAAAGTAAAAGATTTGTACTTTTCATGTATTCAGCCCCCATTTAGCAATACTTTAGAACTATGTTTTGTAGCAACTGTACATTGTTACCAGTACAGTTAGTCTCTTTTCATGTAGCAGTTTAGGACTTCCCACAGAATCTCAGTTAAATTTAAGTTAGGTCATTAACCTATGAATTGTAATACATGAATGTGTATGTTTTATGTAGGGAGATATGTTGTATGTATTTGGTGTCATTTGCTTTAGGAAGGCTAACCTACACGTCATTCTCAGGTCTTTTGCAGTTTCTAGGATTACTTTCCAGATAACCATGAATTACTCTTCATCCATCTTATCAACTCTGATCAGCGTTTCTGTCCCTATTAGAGTAAAACAAACCTCACAGCATGATGCTGCCACTGTCATATCAGGGTGGTTTACAGTTTTAGGTTTCCACCACACACTACATTTTGCATCTAGGTAAATGTTTTACGTTTTGTCTCATCTGACTTTCTTCTGTGTTTTCTGTGGCCAATACAATTGTGGCAAGCTGAAGGGACTTGATTTGACTTTCTCTCTGCAATAGTTTTCTTGCGGCCACTCTTGCATAAAGACCAAATTAATTGCATTTACATAGATGTCCTTTTAACAAATGCACAGATATATTTACACTAAGATTAAATTACACAGAAGCACAACTTGCTGCACATAACGGTAAAGCTGGGTGAATGAATATACACCATCAACATTAGAAAAACATGTCTTTTCAGTTGAGTAGTTTTCCCAATGTAAGAAAAACAAACAGGGAGATGACAACTCATACTTACTCATTTGCTCTTTGGCAGTGACATCTGGTGAGCAGGCACTAAACACGAGACGATTCAGGCAGGAACAGCCAAGTTTAGTGTGTTTACAAGCAATCATGGTCAGAAAAAAACAGTTACTTGCTAATTTTTCTGCCCCCATCAATAATGTGCATGACAAATTTCCCAGGTCAACTATTAAGATTAGTTTTTAACTTAACTGTGAATGTGACATTTAAAGTAGTAAAATGTGTTTTCAGTGTGCATGACTGCTTTTAAAAACTTGTTCTCTTTGAACTCAAGCTTTTTAGGTGTCCTAAAAAACTGCTTATACCCTTTTAGAGGAATGATTAAAAACACATTTATACATAAAAGTTCATTCAAAAACAGCAAAGTCAAACCTACAAAGTCTGCAGAATCTGATGGATCTCACAATTTCCCATGTTTATGAAGACACTCAGAGGACACGGATAAATGTAACAGCTTTTTGAAGGAGAGACAGATCTGAAGCTCCTGAAGAAAAAGGGATTATTTTTAAGTTTACACACATGACTCCACCCAAACAACTGAGGCAACAGGATGTTGGAAGCATTTGGTATTTGAAACCATGTCTGCCAACAGTTGACTTAGCTGTCTGCACCTACCAGTTAAAAGAAATTAAAGTTTCTATAAGCATCAAAAATGATCAACACAGAGAAATAAAACAGCACTCCTCATTAAGTGGTTGTTAAAGATTTTTTTTAAGTACCAAAATTAATTTACAACAGTTCAAGCCACAAAAATATAAACACAGACTGTTTTCTTCTGTGTGGAAACATGAAGGAACAGGAATCTTCTTAGACTGAGGGAAAGTTCACACTTTGAGTTTGTTGACATCTCTGGGAGAAAATCTCGCCCGTGGTACACAGAGCTTTGTGACAGCTCACAGATCTGCCAGTCTGCAGGAAACTGATACTTATAATGTTGCCATGCAACACAGAAATAACTCTTCATATTGTCTTCCTGTTGGGAAATAAATGTGTCCACATCTCACATTTCTCTGTTTTTTCACAACTTTAGTCCCAAACACACACAAAAAAAGATCATTCATGTTAAAAATTCCCCTTTAGGACGCTAGAGTCTGACTGAAGGGTTCAACATGTATTCAGTGAGGCAGGGTCGTGATCCTCATGCTTTGACTTGCGATGGGATACGATACCATCGGGGTGGTAGCGTGGCTCATAGTGATGCCAGGTAAAGGCTGGGTCATGGACACGGCCACCGGTGCCACGGATACCGCCACCTGGGCCATGGAAACGGGTGGCGCCATTCCCTGAGCGATGGTCTGTGCGAGGGCAGCCGAGAGAGGCGTGATCTCCGGGTTGAGGTGCGGTGGAGGAGCAGTGGGTGGGGCCGCATTAGTGGGCGGAGCAGCAGGGGCGCCAGTGGGAGCCACCAGGTCTTGCTGAGTGACGGGCCGAGACTGCAGCCCAGCACTGCTGAGGGTGGTGTGGGTCTGAGCAATGCTGTGGTTGTAAGAGCTCACTGCACCCACAGGGGGCGCCAGATTCTGCTCAGTGGGAGCAGGAGTGGAGGACAGAGTCATCACCTTGGCTTGGCTCCGAAATTGGGCGTTCTGCTCCAGGAGGACCTCATTGGTGGCAATGAGATTGGAAACCTGAGGAACACACAAAACATGACTTAGAAAATACTGTGAGTAAAAAGCAGTACAAACATAAGATCAAATAAGTTCATTCTTTAGACCATTTAAGGAATTTATCCCTGAGGTTTGCAAATGTTTTGACTTTTTCTGACAGTTCTCCTCAACAGCAAATATACCAATGACAAATATATTCCTATGCAACTCTGAATGCTCTGCTCTATAATCTCAATAATCAAAATATTTATTTTCATGTTACCAATCACTTCAGGAGAAACTTTCATGTCCCCTTTTACAGATTTGCTTATGATGTTCTCATTTTAAAACATTCCAGACTTATTTTCTAGATTTTGTTTTCATGACACACTAAAAACATTCACCTAGTTGAAATTGCTCTGCACGAGTTGTGCAACATCAAAGTTGCATGAAGATTTGATATTCAATAAAAGGTCATTATTTTAGGCGTCTGGGCATTTCTAAATGTTTTAAATTCTAAATAGTAAAAAAAAAAAAAATCTAAATCCCACATTACATACTGATCTGTGCCCACCAGTTTTTCAAGCTATACAACATTCAAATGATATAAATCAGTTCATCTAACCCACAGGTGTCAAACTCCAGTCCTCAAGGGCCGCTGTCCTGCAGTTTTTATTTGGGCCACAGGTACAAAACACTGGAATGAAATGGCTTAATTACCTCCTCTTTGTGTAGATCAGTTCTCCAGGGCCTTGCTAATGATCTAATTATTCTATTCAGGTGTGGTGCAGCAGAGGCACATCTAAAAGTTGCAGGACACCAACCCTTGAAGACTGGAGTTTTCTGATCTAACCTGTTTTTTCAACTCTTCCACTCTCTTCCTCAGCAGGGAATTTTCTTCCTCCAGGAATCTGTACTCCAGAGGACGGGGTGGCAGAGCAGCTTGAACCCCCAACTCGTAGTGCCCTCCGCTCGAATCGGTCAGTCGAAGCCCCTCCAACCGCCGCCTCTTCAGCTGCAGACCAGTGTAATCAATAGATGCCTCCAAAGAACCGGCATCAAACAGCCCACTTTCGATCAGCGGGTCATACACGGAGCTTCTGTCATACCGCCGCTGTCCTGAAGAACTGATGGACAGACAACCGCTCATTCCACCTCCGCCCATGCCCCCTACCCCAGACAGACCTGCATCTCTGCAGCTGCCCAGGCTGGGGCAGCCCGTCCCCATCATGTTACCCCCACCTCCAACAAGTCCTTGCATTCCTCCACAAACGCCGCCTCCTCCTCCACCCATCCCTCCACCCGTGTTCACCATTCCGATGGTTCCTTGCCCCACGACCCCACCCACCCCAGCTCTTGAAGGTTCATATTCGTAGTCTTTTTTGACATGGCGAAATTTACATTTGTTTCCTCGCTGGCATTCCCCCTTAAGGAAGTCTCTGCAGATTGGAACCTCACCTCGGCTGAGAGGGAGATCCATCAGGGAGAGGCCAAGTCGCGCCGCAACCTTCCCTCGTAGTCTGGGGGGCAGCTCTCCTGTTTTCTTGTAATAGTCCTCATCCTCTTTAGACCCGTGCACAAAGCGGCAGTTGGAGCGCATGCAGTCCTTGTTCTGGTAGTCATGACAGAAGATGAACTCATTCTTTTGCACTCCCAGGTCTGGCACTTCATTAAAGTCTGGGTGTTTGAAGCGGCAACGCTTCCCTCTCTTGCAGACATTGCGTATGAAGTCCCTGCAAACACCGTCTAGAGCCAGTCCTGCACCTGGTCCCCCTCCTCCACCATTCCCAAAACCATTGCTGTTTCCGGGCGCCGTCCCTCCACCCATGCCCCCTGAGCCAGAGATGTTCCCACCAACACCTCCCCCAGAACCGCCTCTGCAGTCCGCCGAGCCTCCCACCAAACCAGACCCAGGTCCTCCTTCCTCACCCAGAGTACCGCCACTCCCACCACCACCTGACAGGTAGGAACTGTCCCGGTCAGGCATGGCACTTGGCCCTGCTCCAAGAGAAAATTGGACTCATGTGTGTGGGAGGGGTTGACTGAAGTGACCTGCCAAATGTGCACATACACAAGTCAACAGATTATGTACTGCCTTCTGTTTTTCTCCTTTGGAGTAATGCAATCCAGTACTCATTCATCTGCAAAACAAGATTATTGAAATAATTTAAATAAACAGATTTGGAAGTCAAACGCAATAAACGTTGATGTTACAGATGCCAAAGAAGATTTTACAGGTCCAAACATCATGTTTAAATGAATGTTTTTGATTTTCAATTTGTCCAGTGTATAGATAAGAAGTGGTTATAATAGGTTTGCAAAGTATCAAAGTAGTTGTGTAAAAACCTATTTCATCCAAAGGTGATTTAAAATAACATTCAAGTGATATAAATAGCATGTATGTAATCAATTATGTTAATGATTTTTTATTGCAACTTGAATAGTTGTCACCACCTTAATCGGATTAAGAACAGGGGATCGCTTAAGTTAATGTATGGAAGGCAGATGATCAAAATAGTGTATATTCACTATTAAAAGAGTGAAAGAGAAATATCCTGTCTTATTTTTTTTAAATGTGCATGTTGTAAAATGCAAACATTGTACGTAATCTTTAAATAACTTAACGTTTGTTTAAATTTTTTATTGAACCTGGAATTAAAACAAATAAATAATCTGCTCAAGAATCAAATAATATGATTTTTGGAGTAAACTTAACCTATTTAGTAAGTTAGTCATAATTTACCTTATGACTTCAGGTAAATTAAACATGCTTTTAAAAAACCCAAATCTTAAACAATTAGCCAGAACCTAAAAGATACAAGGTATTTCTCAGAACTTCTAGAAATCTTGGGGCAAGTGTCTTTATGCTAATCCATACATTTAAACAGCTGGCCTGACGAGAGACCGATACAAATAAATAAGACAATAGATTAAATACACGTGACAAACCACGGAAAATGGTTCGTACCACTATTGTTACTTGCTAATGGTCAAAAGTTAATATACTGGGAAACAACAGAAAATGGCAAGTGGGTTTAATTGCTGTAGTCTTTATCGGTAAATAATCATCACTATATTCCATCAGCTCCTGGACCAAATCGGTTTAAAAGATTGGGGCGACTTCGCTGCAGAGCTAACCGCTAGCAAACTTTGCTACCTGGCTAAATGCTAACAGCTCCTTACCAGACGGAAAGAGCAGTTGAGTGGTTTACAGTCAGAAAGGGTGTTCAATAGCTCTGCGATCAGTTTAACAATAATATAGCTATTAACAAGAAGTATTTAGAAATACCTCAGGACCTGACCAAAGAGTGCTGTTTACCTCCTTTCTTGATGCATCCTTAACTACCAACGAAGAAGACGTTTGTTGTTTTTCACTGGCCTCTAGCGGTGGGTTAGTGAACTGTCACACAATTGTGCTTTGGTGTGCTCGCTTTTAACAAGGAAATAGCGCTCGTTTGATATCAAGATGCATTTATAGAGTTTAGAAGCGGCTGTACGCCACTTTACTTGGATTTAGCTCTTTTTAAACGCCATTTCTGGTAAGTCAAAACGTTCGTTATCCTCCGCTTCTGCTGTTCATACGTAATCTAGATAGCGTTGTATGCATATGGAAATGAAGCTGTCAAAAAGCCAGACAGCCCCCTCTCTAATCTCCTAGATAAACTTTGTTTCGAGCTTCTCCATTGTCTTTCAGGTGTTCAACATGGCAGGACAAGTTGCTATCCTCAGGATGCGAGCCTGTTTGGTCTTGTTGCTCCTGTGCTTGACTGAAGACCAGCAAGCCTCAGCCTCGGAGACAGTGAGAAGTTTCTATGACACCCTGAATGTTGAGCGGACAGCCTCGGACACCCAGATAAAAAAGTCTTTTCGCAGCCTGGCAGTGAGGTACCACCCTGATAAGAACAAGAGCGCCCAAGCTGAAACCACTTTCAGGGAGATTGCAGAAGGTAAACGATGCTGCATCTAAATGTCATTATATGGAATGGTTTTCTCCTTTACAGCGAAGTGTCAGAGCAGAACGATTGTGTGTGAGAATTTAATTTGGGGCACAAATTCTACTTGGTATAATTTATTGCTTAGATAGCAGTGAATTGTGGCAACAACGTCATTTCTCTGACTTGCTCATTCAGTCTGCCTTTGCCAGTCTTATCTAGAGGACAGTTTGGGAACAAAAGACATTCTGTCCTTTATCTAACAATTCACTTAAGAGTTACATCGTCCATGATATGTGACTCCAACTGAAACAAACAGCAGATATGATTATATCAGCAACAAGGCATAAGAAATTGCTGCTGACCTATTTTGGTTCAATGAATACAACTTTTGGATCCATTCCCTGCTTGACATATAGAGCTATTTCAAACCTACATGACGCCATTTAGGCCTAAATCCACTTTATGCTGTTAGTAAACAATTTAACACCCATGCTGAAACCATTACATCAGTTTATTTCTGCTTCCAGTGAAGTATTTTTTTTATGAATTATGGTCATAGATGTGCTACAAATTCAGGTATTGAATGTAACTCTATACCTGTTTTTATGACCCCTGATTTAACCAAATTAAGTTTAAGCCAGTTGTTGCTTATTAGTCTTATTGGAGTCAAAAAATGACACTTCCTTAAAGTTGTCTAAACATAAAATATGGAAAAGTAAGTACTAGGGTATGAACTGATACATGGTTGGAACTACAGTGGTGAACAGGCAAAATGACACTTGAAGCACCAGAGATGCTGCAAGCCCTATTGGTCACACTGCCAAAAAAAACTCTTCAGGATGGATGTTGTTGCTGTGTGAAGTAATGTAAAATTTAGCCTTTTCAATATGAGTGAAATGTAAAAGCTGTCATAGGTGAAATGTGCTTTCAACTGCATGATGCTGTGAAGGAATAAGAGAGATTGAGTTCATATCAGGAAGGCTAAATGTAGCACAGCAAAGTCACTCTCTTTTGTCCTTTTATGGTTTCAGCCTCTGTTTATCGTGAACTGTTGGCAGCCTTTAGAAAACCTCAGAGCTAAAGGAACAGTCTAGATTTTCTAGATGGTTAACATAAAAACTGAGCTTTCAGTTTGAAATTCAAAATACAAGTTTAAGATTAGTTTAAATTGTCAAGTCAAAAATCTTTTCTTTGATTAAAAACATTAGCAAAACCCTGCTTTACAGCAATTCTGCTCTTACACACAGAGGGTAAGGCCACCTCAGCCCATGATATAAATAGTTAATGATTCATGGCAAGAAGGTGGGAATATATGTTAATGATAATATATTCTCCTCATATTATATTAGTTGAATCAGAAAACAGACATGTCGAAGACTCTGTATCAACAATTCAAAGCTTTACAAAAACTCAAGGTCACAAAACTGCCTCAAATTTTGATCAGAGCATCTCTAATTATGATTTTTAGTATCAAACTATAAATACTTTCACTTGTACAACTATATATTTTTTCAGTTCTTTTAAATCCCCCAAATGCATTTTCATTTTCAATTTTTTAAAATATGCTATTGCTAAACATTTGAAGCAAATCTAAAAATTCACTGTTTTTATAAACGTAACTAGAAATAAGTAATTTTGATATCTGTGTTTTGTTTCATAGGGGTTGTTCTTGAGCTCCCCCTGCTGGCATGAGAAAGCTAAGCAGTGGTCCAATTGAATTATGCCTTGGACTAATGTTTCGTTATCTTAAAAATAAAAATTTGAATGTATCATTGAAGTTAAAGACATGTTTATTTTCCGTGTTTTGTTCTCCTCCAGCCTATGCAGTGCTGTCAGATAAGAAGAAAAGGCGTCTCTATGACAGCGTGGGTCATGAGGCCTTCTTGGAAAACCAGGCCTCATTTGAGGATGAGGATGAGGATGAGGATGAGACCAGCTTCCACTTCAGTTTCTCAGACTTATTCCAGGATTTCCATGACAGTGCCTTTATGGATGAACCACACGTTCACTGGAGCTTCTTCCAGGAAGAGGAAGAGGATGAGGAGTACATTCACGACAGACATTACAGTTCTGAAGAGACTGCCTTCAGCTTTTATTTTGATGATGGAAATGAGGAGGAGCATTACTATTGATTTATAGTTTTAATATACCCTCTTTTATTTATAATAAAGTTTTTCAAGGAAATTGTATTCTGTATTCATTATGCTGAGACGGCGCTTTACTAAAGTCATGTTTAAAACTCAAGCTTCAGTTCAGTTTGTGGGGATTTATCAGGTAAACCAGCACAAAATGGCACACAGTTGTGAAGTGGAAAGAAGAGTAGTTTTACTTTGAGAAGCTGCCAAGATAACTGCCATGGTAACTCTGGAGGAGGTGCACATTTTCTTCTGTGCAATAGAGAGGATGTTGACTCCTCTCTATTGCGATAAGATCAACAAATCTGGCCTTCATGGTAGAGTGGCAAGAAAAAACCCCACTCTACTATCCTCTTTACAATAATAAACCACATGTGTTGGTAATATTCCGCTAAAATTAATTGAAGCTTGTGGTTGTAATGTTGTCCTTTGGAAGCACTCGTCTTTTGTTCTTCTTTGTGAGATAAATTGTAAATTAAGTGGCTACAAGGTTGTAAAGCTGATGGCTAGATAAGTGAATGAACCGTTGGGGCAGTTTTCCTGTGTGGGTGTGCCAACGGTCCAGAGTTAAAGACTAACACATCGTTTACTCATCTGTTTCCCTGCAACAGCACTTTTATATTTGCAACAGTTTTACTTTTTTCATGTCTCTCTGGGACAGAGTGCACTTTGACCCAGAGGATATCCTGTGCCTTCTCAGCAGCAGAGGACTGAAGCACAAGCAGACAAAGGATCATCTTAGTTTTTGTGCTTTTTGTAGAGCAAGGAAAGAAGACTAAAATAGTTTTTTTTTGCTTTTTTTTTTTTTTTTACAAAAGCAGAGAGAAATTAAGCCTTAAAGAATAAATTATAGGTTTGAAGATGATGGTAAGTAATGGATTCGTTTGTTTTTGGAAACTTGTGAGTATCATGTGACAGCATTTTACTTGATGCAAACAACGACTGCAATGTAGATTTTTAATATTTTAATAAAAACCTTGAATGTAGGTTTGTTTTGGTTGATATTGACTGCAGTTTATCCTTTTATTTTTTTTTTAAGCAGGAAGAGATGAACGAGGCGACTTCTGTTCTGAGTGTCTATGGACATACCATCAAAGTTACAGAAGTCTCGCAGGATGGGGACACACTTACCTTTATAATTGTTTCTCAAAAGGTGGGAACGGATAAATAATTTCAGATTGCAAAGTCAGAAGATTGCTGAACAACTCTTTGTTATTGTGCATGAACTGCACCTGCTGATTGGTTTGATAAGTGAAGTTAAAAGAACTAACTGCTGAAATGACTTGTGGTCTCTGGTGTCGGTTCAAGCTGTCTGGGACAGGAGAGTACCATGTGGACCGGACCTATGATGACTTTGAATGGCTTCAGCAGCATTTGTTCGCTCAGGAAGAAGTACCTGGGATACAAGGAGTTATAGTAAATGCTTTTTTATTTTTACTCATTCTATGTCTATAGTTGCAAAAGTCAGACTTTGCGAGTTACTTTTTGTCACTGAATGGAGCATCAAGGAACTTTGTTATGAGGACAAATCTGCAAACATCTGTAACATGCTAATTATACAATTAGTTAGTCTTTAAAAACATAAGTTTTTATCATAATATGTTGAGGTGCTTGAAAGGTTTTCTGTAAGTCATGATTGTAAACAAATTAGAAATGAGCAGTCATACTTGTCTGAACTGTTGTCTTGCTATATCATATTTTTCCCCAATGCATGCTATAAGGATTATCTGGAGACCTTCACAAAATTGTGTTAACTTAGAAAAAAATTCAGAATATATTTTTCAACATGGTACTGCTTGTGATTATCAAAGGTTATGCTACTGGTCTTATTTTGATATATATACCTTCATGCTTTCCAGCAAAAATAATGTCAGGTTTGTGTGTTAAATGTGCTTACACTCAGCTTTTTTTTTTTTTTTTGAAGAAACTGTGAACATAAATAAGTGAGATATTGCTTTCTTGTTTTTAAGTTCCCCCCTCTTCCAGCGAGGCCTCAGGTGAATGCATCTGCGAAGGTCATGAAACAGCTTGGTAAGTGCACTCGAACATCTCTGAGCACAAAAGAGCAATGTCATACATTTAATGAGTTTCCAGTTAAATGTGTTTTTTTTTCTGCAGTGTTTTCTGTGTGAAGTAAAAAACAGTTGTTTTTCCTGCAGGTTTTCTTGGTTTAGGAGAGTGGCAGCCGTACTGCAAAGCTCTGGAAACTTTCCTGCGGCAGGTTGCTGCTCACAGCATACTCAGCAAAAATAAAGCTGTGGAGGTCTTCTTGACAAGTACTGAAGTAAGTGGCCACAGGCACATCAACACCTGTCTGTATTTTTGACTGTCAAACTTATCTCCAACAAGCAATACTGGTTTTAATAGAGTGCACTGAAGAAGCTTTATATGAGACAAACTCACATTAAATGGTTAAACTTTCACCAAGGTTGTTTCAAAGGGGAAAATCTCATGTGACCAAAGTGACACACTCAGAAAATGCTAAGCTTTTGCTTTGTAACCTTTTGCTTGTGTGGTTATAAGCATTTCTGATGAAGAAAGATTCTTTATTTAGTCTTTTTTCAGAGGCGTTCCCTTTGTGCTCTGCAGCAACAGATTGTCTTATATTACTTGTTCCCTTCCATTAAGTTAAATACAGTCATGCACAACAAAGCACTTGTGTTTTTCTAGCATTTTTGGACAAATGCTAGAATCAACTCATTGTATTAGTTGAGTTGAGAAACTCAACTATTACAGTGAAATAACAAAAATGTGAGAAAACAAGTTTGAAAATGGTCTGGGAAAGAAATATGACACCTTCACTCATTATTTAAATCACAGATTTGGAAGGAGGTTTTCTGTCTTTAAAGCTGGAGTATTTGGTGTGGTGTGCTGATCTTAAAAGATGTCTGAGAGTTTCACTAAGAATATCTAAGCAGTTACGAGTCTCATGAGCATAATTTGAAAAAGGCAAATACCCAAAGCATACCAGCAAATCCATCAAGAGCTGGTTAAAAAAAAAAGAAAGGTCCTGAGCTGAGTCAAAGCCCAGATGAAACAAACTCTGCATGCAAGAAGCTCATGAAGTATCTCACAGCTGAAAATGAGGAGAGGGGCAGACTTTCTTCAGAGACTGGTAGATGGCTATAAGGAGCATCTCACTCAACCAAAGGGGAAAGATTAGCTTTAGGGGGTTAGATGTACAGGTGAAGGACGAGATTTGGATGTGGAATGGTGCATATAGTGTCTGTTTGAACATACCTTGCTCTCTTATATGTGTCCAGCCTCCAGGCAGACAGAAAGTCAGGAGAAACATTTTCAACCGTCTGAGTCAAGCTGTGGAAGAAATGAGGAAAGAAGGACATAAGGTGTGCAACATTAACTTATACTGATAGAAGGTATGCACAGGTGGTAGAAAGTGTAAACGCTTTAAAAATCTGTCTGCAGGATGTAGATGAGTTTTTTCAGACGGAACGTGATCATAACCTTGTTCTAACTGGACATACCAGGATGGTGGGGGAAGTGAGTCACCTATTTATCTCTTTGACCTCCTCTCTACCTTCTCTCACTTACTAACATTATTCCTTTTAACTTGACCTTTTTTGCAGAAATTCCTCGATGTGGTGCTAACTGAGCAAAGTAAGAGACTTGTTTGGATGCGCAGCGGCAACATGTTCAACACCAGTTAATGCAGCCAGCCACACATTTACCTAAAACATCTCCAGCCTGCATTTTGTCCCTTCCTACTGTCTTGTGATATAAACAAACAACTTCTTTCCACCTTTTCTCGATACTATATCGTTTCTGTAACTATTGTACATCAGTTTATTTAGTAAAATGGGTTTTTTTTGGCTCAGAAGGCCTTTATTTGAGAGTAGTTAGACAGCAAACTAGGTCATAAGAGAGGGTTGGGTTGTGCTTTATTACTGCGCCACCACATCACCCCATACAGTTGAATATATTGATGAGTTATAGAGATGCTAATCATAAAAATGCTCAAAGCTCAAGTAGAAATTTATTTAATAAAATTACTTTTCTGAACACAACTGATACATCCTATTTCCACTTAGTGAGGTTCTGATTCCCAATTAGACCATTTGGAATACTCAAATCCAACACAATGAGTTTGTAAAAGAAATTCACTTTAAATCAGTTGTTAAAACAGTGGCAACAAATCTCCAACAACTAAGCAATCGCTGCAAGGGCGCTATGAAACACTCAGAACAGAGTGCTGCTTTAGTACCAAAAGGATGTCCTTACATTGTCTGAAATGGCAAAGGTACAAAAAAGGGAAATGATGTAAACAACTAG
The DNA here is from genome assembly GCF_001444195.1 of Xiphophorus couchianus. Classification (NCBI taxonomy): domain Eukaryota; kingdom Metazoa; phylum Chordata; class Actinopteri; order Cyprinodontiformes; family Poeciliidae; genus Xiphophorus; species Xiphophorus couchianus. Next base: position 18,908,956 of record NC_040247.1, on the reverse strand, counting down.
GATCCATTGTACTTCTTTGCAGAAATAGCTGTGGCCTGTGGGCACTTTGCTGCTGCTCTGCACCTCTGTGTTGAAAACGAAGAGGATTCAGAAAAAAGGGCTTTTTCTAGGTGAGAAAACAAATGTTTTCATATAGTTACAGTTAGTGAAAAGCTGTATAAAATACATGAATTGTAGTGTGACTTTAAGTCGAATATGCTTATGTTCTTTCTTGATGTTCAGATCTCTCCTCAGCAGTTCCTTTGTTTTAGTTTTTGCTTTTATTTCAACTGCTTCCAAACAGTTATAGAGCAGAACCGAGGGCAGGCCGGTTTATCAGTAAGCAACATGTTTGAACTCCTAACCACATCATATCTTTAAAAGCTTATATATTGTCCCATTCCCATGAAAGATAGTAAAGTCACAGGCTTGTAAATGCTGGGCTTTGGAGCTAGATGCTCACATCCTGCTTCAAATCCTTCATAAAACACAGGACTGCAGCTGGTGCGCTCTGCTGCATGTGCTTTATGGAGATTTCTACAAAAGTGTAGAACTGCTGCATACATTACTGTCTAAAACCACTTCTGGGGTTTGTGGTTTTAAAATAAACCAACCATTGTCCACTGACGATGCCTGGATCAGTTTCAGCTGCTTCCCACATTGTTTTGCTCACTCTATAAAAGCTTCTACTTTCACAAAGGAGCAAGTTTATAATTTGTTATCTTGTAGCAACACATTTCTTGAATTTGACTTGGATTTTATGAGATGGACCAACAATAAGTAGTCCATAATTGGGAGGTAAATGTTAAATATTATCGAACAAACAGCATAAGACAGACTGAGGAACAAAACACAGGTCAGGGAGGTTATGGAAAAGTTTAAAGCAGAGTTAGGTTATAAAACAGTATCACAAACTTTAATCAGTCATCTGAAAAAAAGAGTATAACACAACTGCATACATGCAAAGACATACGTTTATTTCTTGTATGCCTTTCCACCACCTCAGAATTATGAAATGTGTTGATCTAACACAAAACCTCCCAGTAAAGTACAATTGTTATAACACGTCAATACGATGTGAGGCATTATCCTTTTAAACAGTCTGGCAAGTTCATTAAACACACTTTCTGCTTGCAGGGTTTGTGTGAAACTATCAGAAGTATTCGACTCTATAAAGGTAGCTATTTAGTCATCTCATATGGTAGAAGCATGCTCAATGCATTAGTACCATGCTAATCAATGTGTTTCTGTGTGAACAGAAAAATATGATGAGCATTGCTGTGAATGACATGAACACTCTTGGACTGGGTCTGGACCTGGACTCGCGATACCAAGAGGCAGAAAAGGTGAGCTCTCTGGTGGTAGAGTCGACTCTCACGGAATCGTATTGATGTGTGTGAAATAAAATATTCTACCTGAAGGAGATGCTCTTCAGAAGAACCTGCAAACTGGTGGAGCTGGAAAATGCCCGCAAGAATGCAGAGAAGGCCAAACCTGTGAAGAAGAATGCTGTGAGTGCCTTTAACTTTTATATGTGAAAGGATTATTATGACAGTGGATGCACATCCTTAAGGTGAACAGCAGATGGCAGCAACATTCTGGCTGTGTAATCCAGCCTTAAAAGACAAGAGGAAAGACCCTCCAATGAGGCATGGAGTGATGTTGACAGTGATGTGTTTCAGATGGAGGAGGTGAAGAAAGCAGCAGAGGAAGAGTTTGAGCAGATCTGTAAAGTTGCAAAGCAAGAGGTAAAATAGTAAACAAGCAACCAGAACCCATACTGCTGTAAAACTGTGAACAGTTTGCTAATAACAAACATTATTCAGATATTTAAGCAGTCAGGAAATATATTTTTACCCTTTATGTTTTGTAGATTGTCCATCTGAGTCAGGACCGGAAGGGAATGGTGCAGAAAAGTCTGACTCAGTGGTGTGAGCAGCAGCTTCAAACAGCCAAAGAAGGTGCTGACGTTTTCAACCAGCACCTGCAAGCCTTCAAAGCAATGGCCTAATTGACCTTGCTGGTGCCATGACTGCCTTCAAACCCACTATGAGTTATAACCAGTGTGTCATTTAATGTCTCGTACTTATTTGAAGCAGTACTGGACATGTGTTATACACTGAACCTGCACTACTACTGCCTAAAGATCATCTATCGTCTCTATCTAACTTTACCCCAAGTCCCCATCATGGGGTTGTGTAAATAGACTCTACAAATTAGCACTGAAATCCCACATGTAATCGCACTAACTTCTATAAAACTCGAATGAAAATGACTGCTCTGAGACTGATTATCTGCAGAGCTGTGATTGTACATGTGCTTTATACAACACTGCTCGAATGTGCTGAGATTGTATTGTGCTGCTTTCTAGCTGCTACATCAGCTGGGGTTGGAGGGTAACATAAAATAAAGTGTGATGAATTGATTCCTAAAGCACCTGCTTTCCTCTCCACTCCTGGGTAATAAATCAGTTTATTTGACCACTCCTGCAAGGACATGGCTGAAAGGTCGCTTCGTCCCTGCCTTCTATTCCACTGCTATTGATATTAGTAAAGGCCCTTTCTTTTTTACATCTTGGTCAAAATTAAAATGTACTTTGCTGAAGTTTCAGCACAGTACCTCGTAAGAGAGTGCTACCTGCTCTAGACCAAACATTCAAGTCAGAGCGTCGCTTTGTGCTTCATCTAATCTCCTCCAACCAGTGAGTGAAAAAAGAAGTAGCTAGCATTTAATTGAATGAGTCAGAGAGAGATTGATGACTGCTCTCATATGTAGCGATAGTAGAGGGGATGTTTGACGAAAGTCCAAAGAAAGAACACTGAAGGCTGTGAGCAGGGAAACAGGTGGATATTGTATTCAAATTACAGATAGATGTAATTTAATGGCTTATGCTGTAGCAGTAAGAGTTTGTGAAACGTGACCTCAGGTTTTGTTCGTAACATTCATTAGTAGCAATTATTTACTACGATATGCAGATTGATATGATTCTATATTTACTCAACATGAATCTTTATGAAGTTTTTTAAAATCCTACTTTTAGAATGCAACATGAACAGCATTGACATGCAAAAACAATAAGCGTTGCTTCACAGTTCGGGGACAAGATTTAAAGCCTACTTCGGGATATTCTAATGTCATTGTTTTGTATTGTTATAATATGCTGTGAAAAATTCACGAAAATAAGTGTGGGTATGCCATGATTCCGCTATTGGGTGCTGTTTTTTTGTTGTTGTTTGGCTTAGTGATTTATAGTTTTATTACTTTTTAATATAAACCGCTGTGCCTGTAATGAACTTGTAATATTATCTGCAAGTCGGGAACGCTATTTGAGTTTCTTAAGCCCAAATAATCCCTAACATATTAGATTAAAGCCTTGAAAAACTTGGTGTTATAAATAACAGTGCATTGTAAAAATATTCGGTGACACTTTATTTGACGGGTTGTGAATAAGACTGTCATGAAACCGTCATGAACATGACATAACACCTGAACTCATGAACATGAGTAAGTCTTCATGAATATTTATGACTGTTGTCTTAAAGTGTCATTCGGTAAATCGTGACACTTTTAGTACAAAGTTGACAT